>NC_068982.1:112267060-112268286 GCF_001194135.2 Octopus bimaculoides
TATATATATATATATATATATACACATAGATACACACACACACACACACACACACACATATATATATGTATATATATATATGTATGAACACGGGTACGTGTGCACACACGCATACTCTCTCTCTCACACACACACATATACACACACACTTACACACACACATATACTCACACACACACACACATACACACACACACACACGCGCGAATACATCAAACGGTGTAAATTGTTTCCATCTGTTTAAAATTGCGGTATCATTTGTACCGAAGGATTATGAACGTTTTCAGTTTTTGGCTAACTTTACGTTGTTTTCTTTGATGTTTGTCCAAGTAAATCAAGAATAAACCTCACTCTTTATTTCTCTATCTTCTATAAAACTTATCTCTGCAAACTCTGTAAATAGCTTATGAATTACTGGTTTATTGATGATCGGATTGTGCACGCTGAGAAACAAAATCGATTGATTTATAAGGTAAGGGTGTGGAAGGAGAACTCTCATCATTTGTTTTTTTATCATTTTTAGTTCCTATTATCAATTAGAAAGAAGAGATAAGAGAGTACCATTGATTGCAACTTTTTCTGACAGGCTTTCACTGAGTCTCAAATAAACTGCAGGATTATTACAAAATTAGCTGCTACCTTTGACTAAAGAAAACAACTTAGATTAATTTATCAGATTATTGTATAGATTCAGGTACGCTAATTTTACTTTGACTATTGTTACTGTTTTCATAGTATAAACACATTTATATACATACATATCATATATACATAAATACATTCATGCGGGCTCACAAGCACATGTATATGCCATTTGTCGTTATATGATTTTGTGAGTATATCACGTGTAATAGTCTAGATATCATTGATAGCACTTCATCTATACGAGATCATCGACCTATCGAAATAGGAGCATCTTGGTCAGCTATATCTCTAGACGCTTGAAAAAGATATGTGTGGTTTTTTTCTGTCTCTCTCGTTTTCTTCTCTCTTCCTGTCTCTCTTTCTCTCTCCCTTCCTCTGTCTTCCTCTGTATATATATATATATATATATATATATATATATATAGTGTAGTATATTGCCACTTAAGTGTGGCTGACCCCTAGGGGTGGATGTTACTGTTGCTTTTAGCCCCAGGAGGACATCTCCTCCAGCTGGCTTATCGACACACGACTGTGTCCTGTTTGCCAAGGGAGTTATCCCTCTCACCACGGCCAGCAGCACG
>NC_068982.1:112269692-112275483 GCF_001194135.2 Octopus bimaculoides
CTCTCTCTCGTATATTATGTAGATAATACATATGCGTTAATATATATATAAGCACACACGCACACAAAGAAATATACACTCATATCTTAGTTTTAAGATTTTTTGTCAAGTTATCATTATACTTAAATGTTGATGTCGAAAAATGTTTAGGAAGAAAATAGATGTAAAATAATACAATTTAATTTTGGAATTGTGAAAGAGGTTTTGAAAGCTGATTGAATTTTTTCTTTTTTAGAAACTTTTCTTTCTTTTCGCATATTTTTAGTTTTTGTTTCATTCGACATTCCATATATAAAAGTGATGACTTGTCTATATTTGTTTATCACCTAATGATAAGAAAACGGAAGAAACTAATGTCTGATAGCCGGTAAGATAAAAAACTATGGCAAAATAATATTCACTCAAGTGAGAGAATTAGAACGACAAAGAGTGAAGAGAGAGTTGGGGTAGAAAGCTAGAATGAAAGAGAGAGAAAGTCTGGGTATGGGAGGGCAGATGGACAGGAAAGCAAGCCGAGAGGTAGACAAAGACAGATAAATAGTAGACAAAGTTGTCAATATTGCCGTTATACTGTAATCATTTTTTTCATTCAAATCCAAGGTGCTGATTTATAATGGTGAATCAATATTTAGAACACATACTTATACACCTACATATATACATAATGCATACATACATACATGCTCATATACATACATACATACATACATACATACATACATACATACATACGTACATATATACATTTATATAATCTGGAGTTTTCAGAAAAACAGCCCAACCAGTTAATTCGTGCACTGCAAATACAATTTGTAAGGGGAACAGTTTTCCCCAAAACCAAAATGGAATTTGTTTTTGCTGCCAACATCCCAATCATGGATCTTTGTACATTTATTGGAAACCAGCTCTTTCTTTACAGGAAAATTTCAAATAATCAAAAATAGAAGAGAAAACACACACACGTACGTACATAATACATACATACATACATACATACACACATGCATATATATATGCATTGATGTATTTTGTTATGTTAGTAAATGTCTGAGCCACAATCAGTGGAAGCTAGGATTTTCAAACAAACAAAGAGACCTATCAACATGAATTTTACAGATACACTCTGTCAGTGGCACACCAAATATCTGCACGACCTTCTTGAAACATTATATCTAAAATTAATAACTGTGCTTATCCAAACTTCAATGATAGAACTTCAGTTTCTTCGTTAAAAACCAGTTTATTCATTATCGATAAGATGCTGACAACTAAGAATAAATAACCATACATTCATACACTTATACATACATACATGCATACATACATACATACATACATACAAACATACATACATATATACATACATGCATACATACATACATACATACATACATACATGCATACACACATACATACATATATACATACGTGCATATATACATACATATATAAACACATGCCTACATACATGCATACATACATGCATACATACATACATACATATACACATGTGACGACAGATACGCTTAAAAACCTTGAAATGCTAGAATTCTTCCCCGAAAGAGCAGGGCAGATTAATTCCCATAGATATATGTATTAATATATATGCACATTCATGTGCGTGTATGTGTGTGCAAATGTGTGTGCGCGTGTGTGTATGCATGGCTTGATATGAAAGATGTACCGTTTGAATAAACATGAAATTCACTATCAAAGGTAAACATAAACTAGCACATAAACTAAAAGCCTGAAATTGGGATGAGGCTGATCGGTCCATTATCTTATGTCTTCGTCAGAAGAAGAATACTTTTTTTTCTTTACACAACCTGATTGATTATTACTATCTATTGAAAAACAAATGTGGTCTGTCTCATTCGCATAACAAATGCATGCACTAAAACTTGGTCGAATTAATAAATTAATAATGTACTACGCAAATGTTTTTGATCCTTTGAAATGTAGTGTGTTCTGTTTAATAAATATACAGTTTATCTCCGCTCTGATAATTGCTAATTCCACAGGGGATTTTTTCTTTTATTTATCGTCTTCGGCAGAAAAGGGATCAATGTCATGACTCCTTTCTAGTCTTGTTAAATCACCATCAAATTAGTCGGTTCAGCTTTGCTGTATCCGAGTTTGTACTCACCATGTAAGCTAGTAATCAATAGAAGCTAATAATCTCTGCGAACAGAAAACTGATGGTTTGTCCATTCCCAATATGTCAGAAGCTAGTCAGGTTTATCCTTGTAAACTTCTATGGGGAGATAAAGGAAATACTCTGTAATGTGGTTCCTTTGGTTACTTTAAATTATATATTTATTAAAAAGGCATATTGTGCATTTCAAATTAACCAATGATACGTCGTGCACTATTACTTAAGATGAGTGTGAGCGTATTATTGTGTGTGAGTGTATGTTTGTGTATTCAACCAAGTGTGCAAAAAGTATATAGTCATTGTGAGTTTAAATTAACTTGCAAACCTTCACATTGTTATGAAGACGGACAGAGGATGAAGGTATACAGCTTAACTGTATGCGAGAAAATTGGTCGCTTGAACAGCTAGAAATGTCAACCAAACCTCTTACCTCAAATCATACTCTACTGCCTTGAAAAATATGGGGCATATTGGAAGATCTTGTTCGAAGGGACAGGATGGCTACTGATATCATATCCTTGATCGTATGTCAGCTACATCAGTGCTGACCAGTAGCTAAGCAACAACAACAAGAAAAAAAAACTGTATTCGAAGATGATTCCCAAACAATTAAAGAGATGCTGAATTATGCAAAGAGAGCTGACAGCAGAAAATCTCTTAAAGGAAATAATCCACTGACGATGAAATGAATGATAAATCTATCATCGACCAACTATGCCAATAGACAATGAAGTAGTCGGAGAGACAAAGAGACAAATAATCACATGAACGAGAGTTGATACTGGGGTGGGGGTACTGGGAAATCCATAATCTGTGGTATTAATCTTTGACTTACAGATGTTGGTGGATTGACGAAAAAAAGGAACAAACTATCAAGAAGCTCGAAAGAAAATACTCTACTGAATTGTTACTGAAGTGATACTGCACTTACATATGCAAAGTGGCTGGAAAAAATTCATTTTGCATGAAATTTTTATGAAATATATATAGTTGTAGAAGACAGTATATTTCATGCAATAAAATGCTACTTTCTATTTAAAACAATAAAAAATGCACATATTCCATAAAGAAACACGCAATCATTAAAAAGTATCGCATATACATATGGGAAAGTATAGAATAAAAGAATGTATAGCACATACCTAGCAAATCTAAGAAAAGATATAAACAGAATTAATGCTTAAAAATAAAACAAGCTACTGAGTGCCCACTTATAAAATGATAAAAACGGAACTACATTAAATATGTTACCTCGTGGTAAAATCTCACACATGAAAAGCTATACGTAATAGAAATCCAGGATTTTTTTTTCTCAAATAGAAATCATACATTAAAACAAGCAATGCAATGTTTGAAGAACACCATTAACCACATTATAGCTACAGTTGTTATTTTTAAATAAAGTCTCAACATAGGAATATTTCAAAATTACATGTTAGAGTTGTGTCCTACACTAGAATAACAAAACTAGTCTCGTTACAGCATGCAGCACTTACATTTTATTTAAAGTAAAATTCCTGTGTAGCAATTTTAAACAAAGCTAGGCAAGCAATAGCAATAAGATATAATAAAGATATAGTAAATATTATAAAATTTAGAAATAATAAATATAATAAAATTATAATATAATTTTCTGTTTTAGAGGGCATATGAAAATCATGAGTATTACTGCTATATCGTCTGTAGACCATAAAACGAGTTTCTATCTAATCTGTGTTAATGTATCCTAAAACCTTAGTGAGAAAACAGTAAACCAGAACGCGTTCAGAGGATAAGGCAACTTCAGATTAAAAAGGGTAAATGTGTTAGAAATGGGTGAACAAGCTGTGTTGTAGCTATTTTGCCTTTAGGGAAAACAAGCTGAAATAAATTACTAATATATTAGATCAAGCATTTCAGTGGTCAAGTAGTTGTGATTTGGAATGAGAATGAGAATGAATAAAGAAAAACACATCTACGTAGAAGTATTTCTAAATTTTGAGATAAATGAAAGCCAATATAAAAGAGTCATAGAAATAATACTGAGTTCGTTGAAAATCCACCTGGAATATCACAAGGGAACTGACAATGAATGTGTCAAATGAAAGTATTTAAAAGCCATAAACTGTAACCACAGGAAGCTCTTAACCATTTAAGGGGAATTGTAACTAATAGCCAACATCTGAAGCTTACACCTCAACAGGCAGATAAGAAGAAATGCATTTAAAGAACATGAAATGTTGCATCGTAGGAAAGGAAATTGCATTTATGAAAGACGCTGGAAAATAATGGTGATTGTTAACTTTACTTTTTATATCGAAAAAGGAACTCTTTAAAAACGTATAAACATTAGTTATAATAGCAAGGAACATAACAAAAGTAAGGTGAGTAATACATTCCACATTTTATACATGAGGTTGAAAGTAGTCAACGTGTGTTACCTCATAAATTCTGTCATCCTTAGTTTCACAATTCTGTTGATTGTGAGGTACCACTGAAGAAGTGGTCTTCATCTAGAGATTCTATGGAAGATTACACTAAAATTATTCCTCTTTACATTCAACAAATCAAGAGGAAAAGTTGAAAAGTACTGCAGGTTAGCTGTCACCTTTAAATAACTTCCACTGCTTAGGACGTTGGTTTGATTTATTGCTAACATACTGCAAAGGCGTAATTTAACTGATAGTTGAATGTTAGGAACACAGATACAACACAGTTTTGATGACAGAAAGTGAACTGATAGCCTCTTAGAACTTATCATCTACACATTTCCCTCGTCGCTCTGCGTTCTCAAATTATAATTTCAAAAGTCTCCTATCAAAAGTTCTAACATAAGCTCTTAGAATGTTTGGCCTGATTTAAAAACGTGTATCAATACTGCACAGAGTGTTAATTAACATTAATCTTGATTCGAAACAAATTTATTTTCAATTATTAGTACTTCGAACAGCTTAATTTGGTTCCATGCGTCAATGTTTCGTAGGTCTTTTTTACACAAACCTAGATTGTTCAGGCATGGTTAACCGAATGGAGACGTAAGGAAATCCAAGATTTCGACTGGAAGCTAGGATGCTTTTAATCAATGCGGGCCATTTGGTGTTGCTAGAAATGAGTACGGCGTTTTCAGTGACACCAGATGGATTAGAAAAGAAAATTCCCTGGAACACATGGCTGGACGGGAAGCTGGTGGCGCTTTGGTATCTTTGGAGGGATTAAACAGAAACATGGCCGTCTGTGGCCGCTCGCATGCGCGAATATATAAGTGTATACGCCTGCTGTGTATATCATCTGCGTGTGCGAATACGTGTGTGTCAGTGCAAGCTGCATACGCGCGTGTCCGGAGAGGTATTTAGAGTACATGTATGGGTGAGTGTACGTAAGGATGATGGGTGGACGTGAGTATGTACATTCATGCACTTATATGTGATCATATAAATGTAGGCGTGTTTGTCTGGAATGAAATATACACGTGCATGTGTGTGTTCATTTCTGGTGTGAACATGTGCGTACACACACCCATATGCATACATACATACGTACATACATACATGCATACAAACATACATACATACATACATACATACATAATACATATACATATACACACACACACATACACACACACACATACACACACACACACACACACACACACAC
>NC_068982.1:112276394-112282212 GCF_001194135.2 Octopus bimaculoides
TGTGTGTGTGTGTGTGTGTGTGTGTGTGTGTGTGTGTATATATATTTATATAGCATTGTGTAATACTAAACAAATCACATAGAAAACGACGATATGGTACGACCGAAATTACTTTAGTCGCAGGTCTTTTGAAGTAGGACTGACCTGAAGGAAAATAACGACAGCAATAACTGGCATAAATTCATTTCCATTGATCATGCAATAACCTAAAACTGAAATAGTGAATCTCCTTTGTACTTAAGATTATTTACGGTATATGTAATAATCTTTGTGGGATTCAGGTTTTATACCTTAAGCTCTGCAAAAATGGTAAATAGAATCAGAATAATTATATAACTTTATAACTTTATCAAGTTCTTAGTATCATCTATTTCACATTAAACACCGAATGGTAACTAATATTCATAAAGTTTTGAGAAAAGCAGCTATCAATGCAGTAGAGAAATTTCTCTCTTACTTTACAGTTAATTTCAAATATAAATTTTAGTTAACTTATAAATTATCAGTCTTGTGTGTCTATGATTTTTTGTAAGCATGTATATGAAGAATGTTTCTGTGGAGAATTATTTGAATTGGTCTTCGTAGAATTTACACCGTTCATTAACGCCGAAAAGATTTCTTTGTTTGTTTTAAAGTAGTTCCAGAATGTCAGACTAAGCATGACACTTAATGTATGAGTTTTGTGGACGTGTATATTAATTTACTCATGCTATGGATGTATATATACGTATATATGCATATATATATATGCATTAATAGGTACAAATGAAAACCTAACGCAAACGTTCCCCATTGATTCAACATTATGGATAACTGCTATATCTATTAGAACAATATCAGTTCTTATTGTGCTTGTTCTTGAGTGCTACTTTTATTCGAATGTTCCACCAGTATCTTATATTTTTAAAGGAGGTGAGAAGACAACCGTGTCCTTGTGTACTTTTACTACGACCGCCAAGAAAATCTTTTTTACTGATAGCATTGTAAATAATTTGCCAACAAAGTCAGACCTGATGGGAAGGTAATATCTTCAAGTAGTTTTGTTCCCCTTCCTCAGTGGACATGTTATCTTAAAAATCACAAAGTTATAGCTTGAAAGCGTACTATCATATGGCGACTAGATATTTACAAGCTACCACTTCTACTTGAATAGAAAAGGGTTGTATATTCATATAAATACATATACACAAACACATACACATTCAGACATATATATGTGTGTGCAAAAGTACGTAGTACATTCGTATCTGTGTGTGATATATAGATATACATTTGTATATACTGGGATCTTTGCCAGCAGTGTAGTAGAATGTTACGATATTTTAGCAACGAATCTACACACGCATTGAATTATCGTAAACGTGGCTGAGTATTTCGAGTATCAGAACTCTAAATAGTTGCTTACACTAGTAACTGTTCTATTAATATAAAATCTACACACGCGCTATTATTTCGGTTGCACAAACGACATTTAACAATAACAAATTCGTACTTCTTCCATTAAGCATGAAAAAAAAAAAAAAAAAAAAAATATATACATTTATATTTACATATGCATACACACAGATGTATATATATGTATATGTGTGTATATATATACATATATATATTTCATTTTTAACATTTACTTAATGTGTATTTTCTCATTTATGTATGTGTGAGTGTATGTATACACACACACACACACACACACACATACACACACAGACACCCCCCACACACACACAGACCCCCCCCCACATATATATATATATATATTATATATATATCGAAGTCATTGTTATTATGATTACTCGATAATTATTATTACAACTTATTATCATTACTAGGTATGTTTGTGGATTAGTTGTCTGCAATAGAATTGCTGTAATTTAAGTAATATCTTTGTTCAGATTTTATTCATATTCTCTAGTTTATTTTATTTTTGTAATATCATTTATAACTATCCTGTCAAGGATGAGGTTAATATATATAATTATTTTGATGTTTCACGACTAAATAAAGAAAATCTATCAATCTTATAATTGTATTAGAAGCGCGAGTTTTATATAGCTGTTTTATATATTTTTTAATCAAACGCCTAACTGAAATTGAATTATGGTTTATGTAACTGCTAAGCGTGTAAACTGACAGTAAATAACAGAACTAATTAATCATGTAGCAATATAAAATATACCTTCATGCTTATTTTAATCTTTGTTTTAATTATATTATAATCCACACAGAAGTATTGATCAGATACCAATCTATGCCGTTATTATATTTATCTACATTAATGTCTGATGAATGTTGAATTTAACAAGAAATACTTATTAATGCAGTTAATATTTAAGAAAGTATTAATATTCAGAATATATTCGAGATCAATAAATCAATTATTATAATTCTTTTTCATTTTGCTTTTTCCAATTGCGTTAATATAGTGTTAATATTATGTAACAACAATAACCTTATTTATAACTTTTCTTATATCAATATAAAATATTTGTCGTTTTCAAATTCTGCAAGGGAACATCAATATTATTAACTGTAAATAACCGATGATATCTATCTATCTATCTATCTATCTATCTATCTATCTATCTATCTATCTATCTATCTATCTATCTATCTATCTATCTATCTATCTGTCTGGTGCTTGAAACTGCAATACATATCAATAATGATTGCTAACGATTCTTATCCAAAAAAATTTGTAAATCCATTTTGATTTGATTAATGAACGTTTGAAAATTTATTTACTATCTCCTTACTATTTGGCTCTTAGGTTTCTCTTAACCACCACAACAGTTAGCTAATGATAAATACCTACGCTACATTCGTAAAGTACAGTACATGTAAAGTACATGTTTTTTTTTAATCTCAAGGAACTTTGTACGGAAATCGTAAGAATTACGCAGTTGTCTGGAAATAGTAACCTTAAATGAGCTGCAGTATTTCTATGCTTTGAAATGTATTTGGAAAATAAAAAGACAACCATTAAAATGATACTTTATATCTATAAAATTTATTATCTTTGAGAAGTATATTATTAATTCAACATATAAAACTACAACCGTATATTATTAATATCAGGCCATTTTCTAGAACTCACATATAATGCATTACTGTGTTGGATTTCACAGTATGAATGCGTATTTAATCTTTAAATAAATTTTTCATAGTAATGTTAATCTTAGTATTTTAATATTTAAATTCTTGCATTAATCTTTAAATTCATGACATACAGTTATTAGCAAGTTGAAATGGCATGATCGACCATGTGATAAAATACTCGACTGATAATTACTATTGTAAATAAAACTGACTTATTTTAAGGGAAGTGTTGCAACTCCGGTGCACAAAAGTTCAGTTTCTTTTTTAGATATTTCGATTAACACATGCCAATTTTATGTGGTTAGAAAATACTATCTTAACTACTTAAAACTCAAGCCAGAATGATCATGTAATAGTTTAAGGAATAGAAGGTAGTGGGAATGTCGAAATAAAGATCCGCATAAATCCTAAGTGCATAGATGCCACAATATGTTTTGGAAGAAAAAATGGACTGAATAGACACCGTCAACTTCCCTACAGTTATTAAATAGAATGACTGAAAAGGGCAATTTTATACACAAATCAGTTGATAAACGAAATCGTCACTACTGGCAATGAATTAGTCAACAAAGGAGGGTGCGTATAAAAATACGTATTCGTGTATCATGCTGATGGAATTCTTTCCTGATAATATTTGGAACCATGAAATAAAATCAAAGAGAAATTGCAAAAGCGCTAAAGCTCTTACAATAAATTCTGAATATTGATCGGTGAAATCTATGAATGATTTATCTATTAATAAGTATTTTTATAAACTTTCAAGAGAATGTGAAATAATTTTGTTTTGGAGCATCGGCTCCTTCGAAGCACAACACATAAAACTACGAAGAATAGTATGTAGGTATTGGGTTGCAAAATCTTTTTGGGTAGAAAAAGCTGAAGATTGCCTGTAGGACAGAGTTTATAAATTTCCATGTGATGTGCCACACGAGCTAATGTTTCAAAAACACAAGATTATTTCTGGGTCTGTTGGAAGTTTATAAAACTCTTATATCGTCATAACGTACAATTCTCGCTGGTAAGAATAAAGTTTCTTAAATGGATTGAGAAATTAGAAGGATTGTTTTGGATCAAAGATTGCACGCCTTCATGTCTACTGGAAATGTGGATTCGAGTTACAAGGGCAGACTTCGATTTCTTTTCTAAATTAATGGGTTTTTCAACCCAATATTTGCATACTATTATTTATAGCTTTACGCAGATTGCTTCGAGAGTCAATGTTCCAAAAAGTGAAAAAAAAAAAAAAAATCATGGGAATATATTACAGTATAATGCTTAATGTATTCCTATTTTAAACATAATCCTCAGGCGGATAGCGTAACATGTGTGACAAGGTTAGCCGATTTGAATTAAATGTATGTGCATTGTCATGGTTAATTTACATCTAATCAATTTCAGTTTCAAAGCTTGGGGCAACCCCAAACTCTACTACAAGATACATGTGCAATGGTTTGGAAATATAATGATGTCGTTCCAAAATTTTTTACGATATAAAGTAATGAAATCTCACTAGGTATGAAAACTAGGTCACAAGTTCATTCCAATACAAAATTACTACTCACCAAAAACGATTTTAACTAAATTTTATATAACGTTTCATGTATATATTTGTCTTCCCAACAAAAGAAAATGAATTATTCGACTGACAATCCGACAGAAGAAATTCGCAGTTGCCCAACCCTTATCCTGCTGTGAATTTGATCAATTATCAGCGTGATTTTATGTAAATTTGTGGCAACAAAGAAGGGTATAATTGGAAATCTTTTCTCTATGTATTTAAATTTTTTTCAATAATAATTTATCGAAACGTGTGACCTTTATCTATTCCATAATCTCAGTACATATATGAAACTCGAAATATAAATCAATAACACTTAATAGTTTATCGACACTAACGTCACGAATTAGCTATCTTTTACTAATATGTATGTTTTACTTTTTGTACACTAATTGATTTTGAGGATTATCAGTATAAAGGATATATAGAATAAATTCTATACTTTGCTCTGGTGTAAACATAATTTGATCTTAATGTGAGACAAACATTTTAATCTTTGCACCAGTGATGGCAGTAGAACTTCAAATAAGCATGACGTTTACGTTGTATTTACTCTTAATAAATGAAGAATCTTCATACATCGATGATTTCTATACATTTCTATTTACAGTAATGACACTTGCTTATGGTTATGATGGCAATTTCATTTTTGCTTAATGTACCAAAGAGATGTAATGAATCAATGATGTCTCAAGAAATGTGTAATGGACTTATGACGGTGCGAAAGAATGTAATGGAACATCACAAAGTTAAACAAATATTATAACATTCCTTAATGCAGAAAAGAAAGAAATATGGGTCTTTGTTTATGAAATGGAATTTTCTAACATATTTACGTACTGTTAAATTTTTTTCTATATTAATGGATTTTAGTGTAAAATATTGAAATATTTTCTATAATCTTTTTTGAGTATTTTTGTTTTACCTTCCAGTTTTTACATCTTGAATTTATTGAAGTATTTTTACATTTTATTGAAATCTTCCGAAATCAGCAGTCGAAAATAAATAAATAAATTTTATCTTACCAATATCTTATGACAGAAATTGTACTTACCTGCAAAAGAAAATAAATGAAATTTAGAACAAAAATTCATGTACTACTTTAAAAAACGGATATACATATATACATATATACATATACATATATATGTATATGTATATATA
>NC_068982.1:112282676-112285418 GCF_001194135.2 Octopus bimaculoides
TGATTATTTATTTACGCGTAGATGTAGCAACTGTTTCTGTTATAATTTAAAATGTACTCCGTTTATTTGTAAAAAAATTAAAAACGATGTCAACATTTGTTTGTGTAACGAGATTTTCAAGTTGGATGAATTTATTATTTTTATGACTTGATTTGATAATGTGTTTCACGATTATTGCAAAATAATCTTATTTCTAACAATGACATAGAACTATAAATTTTTGACATAACCTTGCGATTTAACTCGTATGAATATTATCTGCGTTTGATGTGTGTAAGAAAATGTTTACTATTGTGACGTTTGAACCTGAAACCTCAAGAGATGCAACTGAATACTGCAAATCTCTCTGTCTGTTTCTACTAATTATTCCATCTGAAAAGCAAACGAGGTTATTTCTTTCCTGATAAACCAGTGGATGTAGGTATGAGTGTGCGTGTGTCAGAGGTTGTATGCGTGTATGTAGTCTAACATAGACGCACACAAAATCATCGCGATGTAAATAGCTGTGGAAATTAGTTTTCTATATTACATGAAACCTCTGTCTGGGAGATGCAGGTGAATCTGAAAGGTAGACTCACTTTCACAAAGAAGCTGGCAAAAACATTGCGTCAATCAGACATGTTTCTTATATCGAGGAGCAAAGAACAACATTCGTTGTGGAACACACATTGCCCTAGGAGGACAGACTTGACATATCTCACCAAATATTTTGTTGATGAGGCTATTTTTAAAGGATAACATGTCTCATTCTCCAAATAAATCGGCTACCGTGGTTACCCACAATGTGTGCTAATTCCTATAAGAAGACATGGTCGCTGAAATCAGCTCAAATTGTTTGAAGGTTGACAATCAACAGCGGATGGGACTCGTCTGCAGGTGAAGGCCAAATCAGTTCTCATTGCTTCAGGTTACTTACAAGTAATGGATGAGATGCTTGTGGCCCTGAAATATCTTTTGGGGATACGTAAGTCTTCCTAACGATGCGGTAGTTTCAGTTACCTTCAGAAGAAGAGCTTGTAATGTTTTCAAGTTGTATTCTTCAATACATTGACAAAAGACAGTTTTGGGGATCAACCTAACTCTGAAGGTAATCCAGTCAGGCATGGCATCAATCACAAGTGGATAATGAAGGATTTCAATTTTTCTAACAAAATATACTAAACACAGTCAAGTCAAGACAATTAAAATTTGATGAAACTTCTTAGATATTTGACTCACCCAAATTGAATGATTTTTAAACCACTGATTTACAAGGCCATACACATGCAACGTTTGTGGTGCTAAATATAGTTATTTATTGAAATACATGAAGAAAATGTTTTCTCAAGAATGTAGTTAAAAGGGAACTAAACAAAATGAATGTCTTAGACCTCACCTAAAATGCAATTGAAAAGGTACGTACGAAAACATAGAAATATCACTGGGACACTTAACCTCAATTCTTCGATTAAGTCGGCTCTGTAAAGAGTTCAACTAGCTGCGTCATCAGTTGAGAGAGAATAATTGGGGTACAATTTATTTAGATCAGTGGTTCTCAACTAGGGGTCCATACGGCCCCTAAGGGTCCATATAAGATTTTTGGGGTCCATGCAGCAAAATAGTAAATAGGGGATCCACAATAGTACTTTAAGGGCCCCTGAAAAAATATTACTTTTTATTGGTATGTATTGCAAGAAACAGCTAGGTTTCTTTCCCTAACATCTTACATAGTTCGACCTACACAAATTAATGTGTGATGAACAAAATAGGAATTTTGGAAGAAGTTTCTATGAAACTAATTTTTAAACATCAGATGGATATGGGGTTCCACCACAATAAAAATAGTAATCAAAAGGGAATATAGATAAAAATGGTTGAAAATCCCTGATTGACATCAGTAAAAAGCGAAATAAGAATTTTGAAAAAAGTTTCTATAAAATTAGTTTTTAAACATCGAATGGCTATGGGGGTCCACCAGAATTAAATAGTAACAAAAGGGGTCTATAGATAATAAATGGTTGAGAACCCCAGATCTAGATAATCTATACTAGGCACATGCAAACCTCGAAATATTAAAATTGATGACGTGGCAAGAAACTGTGTTCTTAAGTGTCTATCTATCTATCTATCTATCTATCTATCTATCTATCTATCTATCTATCTATCTATCTATCTATCTATCTATCTATCTATCTATCTATCTATCTACATAATTAAGGGATCAGCAACAATCCATTACCCTTTTATTTGTAATATCTATCTATCTATCTATCTATCTATCTATCTATCTATCTATCTATCTATCTATCTATCTATCTATCTATCTATCTATCTATCTATCTGTTTAGCTATCTTTCTTTTACCGCCTCTATATAATTATATAAGCGCATTAAATATATGTGCTGCAAACGTACATGTATATGCTATGTTCTTGAGTGTAATGCTCTTGCACAAGTCGAATACCATTTATAGCATTAACAAATACCACGTGAATATATAAACGTATACACAAACTCAATAATAAGCTACAAAATGTTTCACAAGTTCAAAAGTCATGTCCGAATATATGAATGCGATGATACTGAATATAATTGTATCCCAACGGTAGGATGTGATTTCTGTGTACTAAGTTTGTTAATACAGATATCTACACTCTAATATAGATATCTGACATAGATATCTACAACATGTGACGAAGGCTATTTACTTCTGTATATATATATATATATGTATATATATATATATATATATGTATATATATAT
>NC_068982.1:112285634-112290634 GCF_001194135.2 Octopus bimaculoides
ATATATATATGTGTGTGTGTGTGTGTGTGTGTGTGTGTTTGTGTGTGTTTGTGTGTGCGCGCGTATGTATGTGTGTGTGTATATGTATGTTTATGTATATATGTATGAGAGCATGTATATGTGTTTAAATTTTTTCGGTTGTAATTTTATATATGACATTTTTATGCAAATGATTACACATAAATTAAAGCAACCAAATCTTTTTGAGAGAAATCTCGTGTTATTCAAAACTTTTAAAATCTTTCATGAAAATAAAAGCATTTGTATATATTATTGAGAAAACAGATTTCGTGTTTTATCTGGAATGAAAATATGATATTTTAGCCTTTGAAATAAAAAATGGAATAAAGATAACATCAAATAAATCATTATAGAAAACAAAAGAAAATATGATACATTCAAAGTAACTCACGTTTGCGTGTCTGTGCGTGTAAGTTTGTTTCTGAGTGTGCGTGTATATGTGTGTATGTGTGTACGTGTATGTTTGTTCATGTGGATAAATAAACAAATAAAATTAAAATATAATTAACAAGAAAATAAATTCATGTACATGATATTCTTTCAAAGAAATTAACGCTAAATTTCAGTAGAGGCGCACTAATATTCTGGTGTATATGACCACCATGAAGTATTGAAAGAAAAACTGAGAACAAATTTTGAAAATATCAGTTGCGAATACTTAGATACATAGCTTGAAGCAAAGAATTAGCCATGAAAAATATTCGAAAGATTTATGAGTAATTTATAGAGTTCTTCTACAGCTTTGGAGAAAACGAATTTAGTTTTCATTTATAAGTAATCAATTTTGAATATAAATCTGTCTTTATGAAATTTAATCCAGAACAAACAATTTTTATAAACTGTTTCAAAAAAGGATATGTGTGCATAAACATATTTATATTTCTCAGTTGTGATATTAGATATTTCAAATCTATTTTAATATTTTGGTATCCAAATTTGTCTGAAAAGCTCAGTGTGCCTCCATCCAGTAAGAGATAGAAGATTTCGACTTGAGACAAACATATACGTTTATGAGACAAGGAACAAATGAAAAACGAATGACGGATGAAATTTGAAGTTTCCCTATCGTAATTAAGCGAGGGAATAATAAAGCGACTTACTTCACTAACGAAAACAATGTAATATTAGAATATTATTGGAAGCAGTAATTACATTAATGAGAGTTTCTGATTATTAAGGTCATAAATAAATATACTTTAGGGCCCATTTTTAGGTAAGCTAAAATATCTTAATATTAAATTATTTTATATGTAAATATTAATGAATAAATTAATAATCATCTTAATACGATTTCAAATGTTGAAGCTAAGATTACCACATACTCGTTTTTGCAAATAGATTAATATGATTTACACAAAAGTTTATAGACTGGAATCAAGACAATGATTTTTAAAAATGAGATATTTTATATATGTGTGTATGTTGTTGAACTAATATGTGTAATCAGAACAAGATGTTTCCATGTTAGATATTCTACCCGAATTATCATCAATTTTAATTTCAGATCAGGCAAAACCTATGTAGATTATCATCGACAGAGTCATATATTTTCTTTCCGGACTTGAAGTTACACGCCAGCGTGCATTCTCATGAAATGCTATTGGATAAAGTCTTTGGACAGAATAAATAAGAATATAGTAATTAAGCAAATTATGGATTAGGCAATATATTTTCTTCATTATTAGATATATACTAACAATTTAGGCATATTGAACTTATTTTTGTAAAATGCTATAATTATTCATTTTCAGTTTGCTTAAGTACTCAACTGCATTCAGAATATTTTAGTGATGCTATATAACTTTTAAAAGTATTCTTTTCTACTTTAGGCACAAGGTCCGAAATTTTAGGGGAAGGGGTCAACATATCCATACATATCCACAACTGATACTTAATATAAGGATGAAAGGCAAAGTCGACCTCTGCGGAATTTGAACTCAGAACAGACGTAATTTGAACTCAGACAGAGGAAATACTGCTAAGCATTTCGCCGGTGTGGTAACGTTTCTGCCAGCTCGCCGCCTTAACGTTTAAATGTATTACAAGTTCAAGGAACATTATCATGAATATAATGAATAATATTCTCTCTAATAGTTACTAAATTTGATATTTTTGTACTTTTACAGCATGGGATGAGCCTGGTTAGATTTAGTATTAAAACTTATTGCAGAGATATGATTATAATTCCCCGAACTAATATCGTCATCCTTGTAGTTTATAGTTGCAATTATTATATTGCAGTACATTCGGTCTATTAAATCTGTGATCTTGATTAGGTGCCTTCTTGACTCGTGTATACATTTCCTAGTTTGAATACGAAATAGCAATTATTATTTATAATTTAAGACTAGTAATGTTCTTTTTCATTGTCATCCATTTCGTACACACTGCTATTCAATGATGTTCTCTTCTCTTACACCTCTGTACGCCGAGATAGGTTCATAAGGTAAACATTTATGTCTTTCTTTATCAAATTTGTTGTTATTCTAATTTTGTCTTTATCATTTATCTAATACTGCAGAACATGGATGAAAGTTACAACTTTTATTAATCGAAATACATAAAACGCATACTACTGCTATTGCTGAAGTACTTTTATATATATCAATTGCTAAGGCGTAATGATTAAATTCAGTCCACTTTAACGATATTGTCTCCTGGAACTTGGCTGAGAAAGTGAAAGCAATGGCTAGGGGACATATTTAGCGGTAGATTGAGGTTTTGAATTATTATAAATTATTATTGCTATTCTGTTAAAATTTTAAAAGAAATTTAAGCACGAACAATATTAAAATATCAGTTTTAACCGTATACAATATGTTAGAAAATCAATGAGATATACTGAAAACAATGCCGTGTCTGACGTTCACTTTTGATTTATTTGATTTAAATAAATTTAATTTCATAATATAATGACTGGAGGGAATATTCCAGGAATACATTCTGCAGGAGTAGCATTCTATCAATCAGCTAGAACTTGTAAGACGATGCTTCGCTTTGGACTTCTTAGGAATAAACATTTTCGACTCCTTTATTTCATTCAAATATTGGGATTTTCTCCTCTGACTGGGTTAACTAGAATTAAGCTTTAAGGCTGGCTTTGTTTGTTTCATCTTGGTGTGCGTGTGCAAATTTAATCAATTAAATATACTTGACTCATTACATTGCGTATGATGGCATGGACTTTACTATTTCTTAATAGAATATATTATATCATATGTAGGAGATAATTAATAATGGAAACAATTACACTAACCGACATCCAATTATTATCGATGTGATTGGAAAGTGTGTGTATGGAGTATAATGAAATAATGACAACAGGTATGAACATATACAAGGTGACCAAACTTCACTGGATGATGATATTGGCGGGGATTTTCGAAAATCTTCTGTGATCCTATCGTTTTTTGTTGAAGAATTAAACAAAACCGTTAATAGTTAAAATAGCTAGAGAAGAAAAGCACTAACACCATCGGGATAATTCCAGTCCAGCACATTCGAATTGCAATCACAGCTACAATGAACCGATGCGAAAACTGCGTCGAAATATGGAGAATCCCACGCGCTGATGTTACTTGCTACTAACGATCAACACTCATCAGTTAAGTCATGGTCACCCTGTAATGATACAAAAGCATCGGTTAAGACGTAGAAGTAGTTGCAATAGATGTGCACACTAGTAAAGAATTTCAATAGAAAAATCTAATACGGAAAATTAGCATCTACATTGTACTACCCCGCCGCCCTTGTAGAATTGAACGCAGTTTTACTCTAAAGATTATTGAAGCCTAACAGTTTAGTCTATGAAGTACTTTCTGAAAACAACATAATTGTTTTATTAAAGAAATGTATGATTTTTAATATTAATTTACTTCAGAATTACTATTATATACATATTTTAATTTACATACATCTTGCTAATAAGAGATATATCGCGATTTATTAAATTAGTTTAATTAGATATAGAATAACTTAGTATTTACCGAAAACTCAATTAAGAAAATGGTAAGTTTATGTGGAAGGATATTATTTTAAACGAATCAATTTCTGTTGGAAATAGTTCCAGGGAAAGTGTAACCTTAAATTGTTCTGTAATCCGCTTTTGTTCAGCTTATAATACACTTTTATTTTCTATCCTATCTATCAAGTATAAATAGTTTATCTTTAAGACAATTTTAAATTCTTTTGTTTTATGGAAAGAAAAAGGAATTGATCGAAATTCTAAATCATAGTTTTATCAGATTTTACTCTAATTGTTTACTGAAAGATAGAAATATTAAAGATTACACAGTTATTCCTGTGTTTCGTAAGATACAAGAGTTAACAGAACTTATGACACTGTGAATAGCTATTGAATCGTAATTCATTTTCACACTTCTCCATTCTCTAATATTTGACTTGTATGGAATAGATATGTTTGCACACGTATCTAGCCAAATATCATTTTTTACAACCTTTTCTTGTAAGTTATATTTTCGTTGTTGCTGTCATTCAATAATGTGAAATTCATTTTTCTTTCACTTTTGAATCGAATATTTCAATCATACACTAACTTATGAGATGAAATAACGGAGTAAACACTCGTCAAAACTTGGTGTGAAGAAAGCCTCTGATAAAGTCTTGATTACAGCGTTAATGTTCTTTTGAAGTCTGAATATTTGGTGTCATTAAACGCTGCATCATTTTAATTAAACAGGAAATAGTATTTCAAATTAATGCATGCACCTCTTGAACTAACATTTACTTGGTGCCATATAAGAATAATTTCATTTCAAGTTTCATATATCTTTATCTGCGAAATACCTGACACTACTGCCTTTTATTCATTCTCTATTTTTCTGTCACCAGCACAAAAACAAATGAGAAATGCCAAAGTGCCAAGGATGAAAAATTGTTAAACGCAACGGACTACGAAATGTCGTTTCACCATAGTTCAAGTGTTTCAATTATATTCTATTAGACGGATAATTTATATC
>NC_068982.1:112294735-112296937 GCF_001194135.2 Octopus bimaculoides
TATATATATATATATATTAAGGATAAGAATCACGTTAATAATTTATATGTATATATATATATATATATATATATATATATGTGTGTGTGTGTGTGTGTGTGTATATATAATAAAAATAAGCAACGGGATATCAAGAAGTGATGCAGTACGACCATTTCAAGCGGATCCATTTAATTGAACAATGCAATTATTACATCAATTTAAAGGCAGAGCCATCCTCAGCTGCATAAATAAATAAAAAGAATTTTTAATCAGTTTGACACATTAATATAATTTTGCTCAAATGCTCTAACATTTATGCAGCTGAAGATAGCCCTGCATTTAAATTGATGTAATGATTGCTCTGTTCAATTAAATGGAGCCGCTTGAAACGATCGTACGGCATCAGCCGTTGATATCCTGTTGTTTATTTTGGTTGTATTCACCTTACTTTGGGTTGTACGGATACACTGATTTGGTGCTTGAATTTAAGTACCTAATTCATCTGAATCACAATTATATATATATAATTGAGTAGTACCTGAGTAGTACCTGTATTTCAAATGACCGGCCTCGTCACACTTTGAGTCACGCTGAATATTCCTGAGAATTACGTTAAGGGTACACGTGTCTGTGGAGTGCGCAGCCACTTGCACGTTAATTTCACGAGAAAGCAGTCTGTTCTGTTGATCGTATCAGCTGGGACCCTCGTCGTCATAACCGACGGAGTGCTCCTTTTTTATATATGTATGGGTACATATATATATATATATATATATATATATATATATATATATATATGCATACACACACGTGCATACACAAGCCCACACACATACGTATACTTACAGACAGTGTGAAAAGAGTGCTCTTCTTGATACTTGAAACATTTCTAACTGTGGATACTCAAAATTTCTTAATGTATCGAACACAGTCATGGAAACACCACTGCATTCATGTCTATGGGTATATACAAACAGATATACACGCATACATACATGCGTCCATACATAGATGCATACGTACATATATACATACAGATACTGTAGAGGAATTGAACAAGCAAAAGCAACACGAGAGATTGGGAAACAAGTTTTAACTAATATTATCTTAGTTTAACGCTTAATGAGCAAGATAAATAATCTCAACGCTTTGGATGCTAGTCGTTTGTCAGAAGGAAAGTACGAGAGGGGTTTGAAAGAGGGAAAATATTAAAAAAGGGCAAAGTTGGAAGGCTGTCCTACGAAGGGAGCTAAGAAAGGTGAAGAAGGGGTGTATATGTTTGCGTGTGCACATATAGGAGTGCATCGGAATTTTGCTATGAATATACACGGGGAGTACCTTAGGTGTATTTGCGGCGTTTTATGCTATGTATGAATATGTGTAAAAGTGTGGAAATATGGATGTATATAGTGACGTGGGTTAGTGAAATTGTCATATGTAGGTGTGTATATGGAATCGTTATGTGTTCAAGAAAAGCTTGGAAATGTGGGGATGTGATAGAAGTGTTTGTAAGTGTGTGGTTGTGAGATATGTTTTGTGAGATAAGTGTATGGTTTTAATGCGGTAGAAAGTATTGACCAAGAGAGGGGAAATAGTACAATGCAACACTAGTGCAAGATAAAATGTGGCGCTAAAAATTATAGAGACGCGTGAAAGGGCAAAAGAAATAGCTGAAAGTTGAACGTAAATCGCATAAGTACAGGGGAGATTAGAGAAAAGGGAAATTTGAAAAACAAATGAACAAGTGAGTTCAGAGAAAGAGATAGAGAGAGGGGGAGAGAGAAGGCGGAGAGGGAGGGGAGAGAGATAGAAGTAGAAAGAGAGGGGAGGGGGATAGAGACAGGGAGGACGGTGAAACAATATAGAGAGAAATAAGTCAAACTTATAGAAAAATTGGTGTGGAAATTGGAGAAATTATAAGAGAAGAATTAAATAAAAATAACCGAAATAAAACGCCGATAAAATTTAATTAAATAAAAATATGATATTGGTGAAAATTTCCGGGAGGTACTCAAGTGGTGCACAAAATCCAAGGAGATACAAATGCTTGCATAGAGGGAGGAGCAGATAAACGTAAAGTAGCAAGCTAATGCACTTGAAAGGCAAATGTAAATATGTAAGCTCGAGATGGAGGTTTAAGCATTTATAACGCTAGGCAAGGGAAAATATATATATGTGTTTATACAGACGTGACAGTAATGACATATATATATATATATA
>NC_068982.1:112297568-112299215 GCF_001194135.2 Octopus bimaculoides
TATATATATATGTATATGTATATATGTATATGTATCTATGTATGTATATATATATACAAACAAATTTCACTGACTGCGCAAACATGCACGCACACATATCTGTCTCCTTCTCTCTCCCTTACTATTTGTGTGCCTATCTTATGCACTCATGTATATCAGCATGGCTAAATAACCATTTATTTCAGAATTAAATGTAGGGCCTGAAGTGACATGATAAATACCTTGGCACGAAACACTGTGCTTCTTAGTTACACAGGACTGGTTCTCAGCTCATCTATCTATCTATCTGTCTACCTGTCTGTCTGCCTGCCTACCTGCCTGCCTGCCTGTCTGTCTGTCTGTCTATCTATCTATCTATCTATCTATCTATCTATCTATCTATCTATCTGTCTTTCTTTCTTTCTTTTTTCTTTCTTTCTTTCTCTCTCTCTGTCTCTCTCTGTCTCTCTCTATGTATATATATACTCTGGTCTGTGAATTGAGTTCTATTGTTACAGTTTGTAAAAAAATCATATATATATATATATATATATATATAGACGCACATGTGTGTAAGTATATATATATGTGTGTGTAAGTATATGTATATATGTATATATATATATATATGTGTGTGTGTGTGGTGTAAACGCACACACACAAACACAATATAGTGCAAGCATGTGTGTATTTATTCGTATGTCCATGAATTCATATTGTCTGTTAGAACACCAGAGTTTTGTTCCAAAAATGGTTAGAATATTAATCTTTCGAAAAATAATTATTAAGATGTATTTTTCCCTCTATAATATAATAAGAAAAAGAGCGTAAATAGAATTAAGTTAAAAACTGATAGTAAAATAGATTCAAACAGAGAATTTAACCTGAAGGCCTCCCATTCTATTAAAATTTTCTATTTAGTTTTCTTTTATTATTGATATTATCTCGTTTAGATTCATTTTTGTGTTGAGAACAATGGTTGCGTCTTCGAGGTAAATCTTGCCATAGTTACTAATACATAATAGTAGATTTGTTCAAACCACCGGTGTAACTCGGTGGCATATTGTTTTCAACTCAACATTACATCTGTGTTACACATTCCAATGAGTCAGCGAAAATAGAGATACTTTTACGAGTCAACTAAATAGCAGCCGTATTTGTCGCAATTTGCAACTCAACGTATGAGATAACGAAATCTTTTAGAGAAGACCAATATGGTCATGATTACAACAGCTTCAACCGTGTCTCCTCAGCCGGAATGGAGCTGGAGGTAAACAAGAAATGCCACACAAACAGAGGATAGTATTCGACTATAAGGTAGCTTTTGATAATTCCTGACTCTGACACAAAACTGCATATTTAGAACAAAGTCTAGTCCATTTAGTTTGATCCAATACTTGACTGGTATTTTATTGATTCTAGTATAACAAAAAGCAAGTTTGCCTTTATAAGTATTTGAAAACAGAATTTAGACCAGCAACTAAATAATGGAGGGTATTCTGCACGATGCCCCACCGATCCTGCAAATCGAGGACAAATAATGAGACCATTCTTTTCTACACCGATTATTCTCTTCAAGGTATATTTTTATAATAAACGTATAAAGAATGGTATGGATGCTCGTTGATATATACATATCATATATAATATATATATTATATTATATAT
>NC_068982.1:112299531-112301660 GCF_001194135.2 Octopus bimaculoides
ATACATATAGGATCCAGTGATCGTGGTTTAAGAAGAAAGTTAGCTTCAAGCAATTCGTGGCAAAAATTAGAAAACAACTTTCAGGGACAATAGTTGTTTATTCAGACGGAAGGTTATGGATTTTTTCGTATCGAAGTACGATAAACTGAAACGGGGTTGTCGGGTGTGCGAATAAGGATACAATAGTTAAGGAATGATGTAGATAAGATCCGAGCTACATATGTTTCATAGCGAGCGGAACCTCAGAAGTGGTAAATATCCAACCGAGGTGTATACCGCAGGCTACTCTTCAGGCCAAGCATATCGTGATTAAATGTAAGTTTACATTGACGCAAAGAGGTACATCTTAACACATGGAAGACTCCGATTGAATCTTCAACGTTTTAACCACTTCTGAGGTTCCGCTCGCTATGAAGCGTATATATATACACATACACATATATTTAGTTATGTTATATAATGTATTCACGCATATTTATACATGTGAGCATGTACGTTATATTTTTAGTGAATTTCTGTGTCTATATACATGTTGTTATATTTTCCTTCAGTGAACATGTAATTTTGATTTATTGATTAACTTTACATTCAGCGTTCAGAATTCTTTGCAATATAAACAAAATGAATCATAAACATATTAAGAGAAATTGCTATGGAAGTGAATAAATTCTGAAGAATCCTCGAAAACAGAAGATAATATATATTGTAGACTTCTTAATGTTAGCACGGCCGCGGATATCATCACTATTTGACTGCGACTCAACTCGACTGCAAATTGTTTTTCCTTATGATAAAAGATTGGTATCTTATTTGGATGCACGTTTACATCTAAGCATGGACAATGACATACTTGTACATATAAACATTGCTATTGCACAAATCTATCAAGAAACTAGAACACAAGCTCCACAATATGCAAACAATGAAATAAAGATATATCTGTATATTGGGAAGTAAAACATGATATTGATTACGAATCATTACATGACGTGTGATGTTACTGTGAATCTAGACGAATATTTATTTATCTAGTTCTTGGTGACCGACTCCTGAAATTGAGCTGAATTTACGATATACACCAATCCCTCGCTATATCGCGGTTCACCTATCGTGCACTCAGTACATTGCGGTTCACCTATCGCGCACTCAGCACATCGCGGTTCACCTATCGCGCACTCAGTACAAGGCGAATTTTTCTGGCTAATATTTGTAGATCTATATCGCGGACTCCTCCTTATATCCGAATTTCTGCGGCCGATAAGTACTTATATTTTTTGAGATTTTAATTATTTCTGTGGGACGTTTTGGAAAGTAACGCTCGCGATAGTCGAGGGATTACTGTACTCCATAGATGGAAGTAGAAACAAACGGAAGATAGTAAAGATCTTCATATAATTTAATAATTCAACGGAGAGAGGACTAAAGTCTGCGAGACAGTTACTCAATCCGAAGTATTGTATATGCAAACCACTTATCTTCTTTCCGGTACATCGGCAACAGTAAAGCCACTAAGTTGACCAGCCATATTGGAGTTTGCAGACCACGCCACATTCAACCAAGTGGAACATTGTAGATAAATCCATACCGTATGTTAATTGATCTAAGAAATGCGATTTATGCCTAGCTGAAAGATCGCATATATTTTTAGATCTTAGAATTCCAACAGACTACTGATTTCTAGATTCGAAATTTTCAGCAAATGCAAATATGCAAACAAATTTCTTTTGGCGTACTCAATCTCTGGATTGGATGGCTGTCTCGCAGTCTCTGAACCCCTCTCTGTTCTATTATTTATGTTCAAAATATACATAACTCCAATTTGTTTCTCTTTTCTCTTTGCGTTTTTATTCAACCTTCTACTTTTTGTATCTACCTTCGTCTCGCTTTTCTTGTACTTTCTCTTGTACTAGCGTCGTTTTGCAAACTGAATAGACCAAGCGCTCAGAGCCCGAGGATCGCTTAGAAACACAAGGTGTATTATAAAACCTGCTTAGACATGCGTCTCCAAGCAAGAAGCTATTAGTAGCTCGTATCTTCACACTATATACATTAAATGATATTCTTCTCTCAGTGGATGGAGTACTCTTTTGTAGATCTCACATTAGCTGTACATTGAACTATATATATAT
>NC_068982.1:112301998-112304565 GCF_001194135.2 Octopus bimaculoides
GTATGTATAATTGTATCATATTTGCTCAGAGACTAAGACCTAACTAAGACTTGCAATCAGTTTCGTTATATATCTAATTAGCTAAATACATACATACTTTCAGCGCATAAACGCACATACACACAAACACACATGCACACAAATTCTCATGACTACGATAGTTTTTCATTACCACTATGTTTATCAGTTAATCAATCTAGTTCATTTTACTAGTTACTTTAAGAATCGAGCCACTTAGACGCCGTAATGCAGAACAAACCAGAATGAGGGAATCTCTCTTCAGTCGCTTACTGTACACGATATATCAAACAAATGTCCCTTAAATGGCCCTTTTATCCAGCCCTGTTGAATTTATAAATAAGGTTATAAATACTCATTTGATTAGAATACAATACAGTATGATGCATTGACTAACATACAAGGAACAAATCCAATATTAATGATCAACACTTGGGCAAGTGATACAAACGTAAAATATATGAGAATCACAATGCAACATACATGTATGTGTGTGAGTGGGGAATAGAGAGAGAGCGAGGGAGAGGGAAAAAGAGAGAGAGAAAGAAAGAAAGAGCAAACATTCTATTGGAATTAGTTTTATTTTGAGAATATTCCAGAAATAAAGGGGAAATAACCACCAAACGTATCGATCAGCCGTTCTTGATTTCAATTCTCGTTCCCTAATTTTTCGTTTTAACATTCGTAACAGCTATAACAGCCAATATAACATTCGTCATTTTTCACAATAAGTTTCTAACATCCACCTATCTACTCTCTCTGTTTCCTTCTCTTTCTCTTTTTTGCTGTTTCCACTTCTCTCTCTCTCTTTCTCTCTCTCACTCTAACTTATAATAATAGTTTAACCTAGAGGGATGGACCTAGTATAGATTCTTATGGAGATATATACATAGTGAAGTTTGTTCTTTAACAACATCATGAAAATCATAGCCAGAAGTCAGGGGTACTAGAATGATTATCTTTTGGAAGAGAAGGTTGGAGTTAGTGGTTAGTGCGAAGTCTTTGGTGAAGGCTTATTCGCAATAAGTGTCGAAAAGAAGGAGCGACAGACGAGTGAATCGTCGGATGATTGGATATGGTACGAGACAAGTCAGCTCCAAAGAATATAGGCAAGTACAAACGTCGAGTAAGGAGAGCACGTTGGTTTTATTTTAAAGCTAGAGATCGACATGTGATAGTAACCAGTTCCTTCTCACTCTCGTTCTATGCAAATAGCTAACGTGTTTTTTTTCTCTATTGATAGTTATCTTTCAATAAATTAGTGCAATGTTTATACAACAAAAACCGAATAAAGGTAAAGTTGACTTTTAAAAACTGATAGTGCAGCTTCCAATTTTATCTTAAGTAACACTACATTTTAAGATGCCATTAATCTACGATGAAAAGAATTGGAAACATGTGACGTCATCGATGACGTATGAGCTGTCATGATCAATTATGTTTCTTGATAAAGACCAAGGGGGTTTAAGTTTGATTCAATGTAATTTCTTCACGCATTAATATAGTAGATACTATGGAAATTACATTTCTATTTAAAAATCAATGAACGCCATGCAGACGTTTCCACATTTATTTATATTTGTTTATCAGGTTAACTTTAATGCACAAATGGTTCAAAATGTTACGCATATGGTGATAGTTTTTTTAATGCATTCTTGAAATTCCATTAATAGAACGAGTTAAACGGTTGATTAAATTTGTAAATAACTTACGGCATATAAAGAGAACTTTAGAACATTGTTTAAATTTCGGCGTAAAAAAACATTGCTGAGTATTTCAATAATTAGGAAAATAAATATTACCAAATTTAAGGCTTGGTAGTATAGTTAAGTCGTTCGCTTCGCAAACACTTGAGTCCGGGTTCAGTCTCAAAGTAAAACACTTTGGGCATGCATTTTTTCTTGGGCTGCCCAGTACAGACACTCATACACGAGCGCGCACTCGTGTGTGTCTGTGACTACCGTTCTTGTATCAAAAGGTATAACTTATGTTTTCGATAAATGGAATTCGATAAAATAAATAACAGACTGAAATACATACTACGGTAAATATGCTCGACTAAACCATAGAACACAATAAAGACGGTGCAAAGAATAAAAGAATGTCTGAATAATTACAATTTTGAACTATTCTAAGCAAAATATTTTTATTAATTGAATTCGTAAGTACAGAATAGTAAATGAAAAGGTTTCAGCGAGAGAAACATTGGTTTCTATTGCTGACCAGGTTGTAATAGCAGTCGAATGTCTCTCAAATCACGCTTTTAGGATAAAAGTACACTGGATAATATAGACACCTTGATATACAATATTTCGGTATGTTGACGGGTAGACTGATTTTGCTTCAGTGGGTATAGGTCTCCTCAAACAAAGTCGTAGCAAGGGTGAGGCACTGAAACGTTTGAATCACGTTGCAAGAAATGGAACATATGCTGTGTAGCAATAGGATATTACAATGCCTTTAAAGTTACGTATTCTCTCAAATCAATCAATCAACCAATCAATCAATCAATCAATATATATATATATATATATATATATATATATATA
>NC_068982.1:112304853-112311415 GCF_001194135.2 Octopus bimaculoides
ACACACACACACACACACACACACACACACACACACACACACACACACACACACACACACACACACATTCACGCACACAAATATCCATACATACATGCACACCGCTTCTTTATGAGCTTTATAAATCTCAAATATTTTAGGGTAAGTTATATAAAATATATTGTTTAATCCTTGTTTAACATTCTGTAAAAAGAGAGTACAATTTAACTATTCTACGTTTTAAGGAAAATGACACGTAGATAACTCATGAAAACGTAGTGAAATTATGACGTGAAATATTATGGCAGATATCTTGAATTTTGTGAAATTGCTGAGTTTAAGTCAATTTCCTTTCACGGTAAAGATTTCTAAACCATTATTGTTAATCATAAGATAAAATATCTATAGATGTAGGATTATCAATATCTCCCATAAGAACGGAGTATTTTAATTCTTGGGAAGATGATCAAAAACAAAAAAGAAAGCGTAGTATCCAATCACTGATCACTACAATATTACGGCACGTACTCCAAGAGAATGTACATCCGGATATTTATGATTATTATTGGTATCCGTGTATGTTATACATAGCGAAGAAAAAATATAGAGCGTAGATTTGTCTTATTGTAAATTAATAATTAGAATGTGGGCTATTGTTATAATTAGCGTATTAGCACATTGAAGAGGTCACGTTAGCAGTTACTGGAGACATGTTTTAATTATCTTTCAACGATCAGAGAAAATCGATAAGCAATGAGAAATGTTCTTGTGATATAAATACACCAACGAACATTATCATTTTATAGCCTCATTTACTCAAACAATATATAACAGAGAACAAAGTAGCTAACTTACACATACATGATACCACATGCAAACACACACACACACACACACACACACACACACACACACAAATACATACACACACACGTGCAGACATTCAGGCACATACGTGGGTATGTTTGTTCATTCTGTGTATATAGCTTTTGCGTATAGTTAGATATTGAGTTACACAAACAGACATACACACACACACACACACATATATACATGTGCAAACATATATAAATATATGGATCTCTCTCTCTCTCTCTCTCTCTCTCTCTCTCTCTATATATATATATATATATATATATATATATATATACATGTGTGCATACATATATATGTATGTAAATCTATCTATATGTATATCAATCTCACGATATATATATATATATATATATATATATATATGTGTGTGTGTGTGTGTGTGTGTGTATGTATGTATGTGCGCATGCGTGTGTGTGTCCATGTATTGTATAAATGGTGTAGAATAGAAGTACTCAGTACTGCTTCTCTGAGTTTCCATTACTTTGAATTCAGTATGTGTGCGCATACACACACGCATGCGCGAACACACAATGCATATATCTATACTTCATAAACATATATTCTTTCTCAGAATACTTACAAGTAGACACACATCCTTCTATACACTTGGACTCGAGACATGTTACCCCAAACTGATACAGTGTCAGTGATTCTTGGTTCTAATAACAGACTGTGTGCCTTTGATTTGTCCGAATGTATGATACATGGCTGCGTGTGTGTATATATGTTGCTGCAATGTAACTCAGCGATCTAGCTGGAATTTTGAAATAACTTACGGAATGAAAGAGAAGGAGCTTGAACATTGAAATAGTCATGGTAAATTTTTGAAAATTCGTAAAGATTGTCGAATGAAAACAATGGAAGAATAAAATTAATGAAATCAATTCTGGAGAGAAGCATCTGAAAGTGGAAGAGCGTTTCAATCATACGATTTAATAACGCCCGTTGAATGAGGCTCTTTCATCATATTTCCAGTTATTACCTTGTGGTCAATGAAAACGAGGACATTTTGTTTGTTACAGTTCGTATATATATATATTACAGTTTACTTCAATATTGCCTGCCAAGAGTTACTTTCTGTATAGAGCAAAATAACTTGGCAAACGCAGAGAACCCTATTTAAAACCCCTTGCTCTTCTTCACACAGTCTGGAATTCGCCCAACTTTATGAATTTTAGAAGTATCGTTATTATTAATAATTGTTCTACTATTGTTATTGGCTCAGTATAACACCAAGTAATACATCTAGAAATAAGTGGATTACTTTCATTAATTACCAAACAAGCAAGCAATTTGTTTTCTTTTTGTTATGTAAACAAAAAATGACTTCCAGAACTATCATATTACGAACTTGCGTCGAGAAAAATGCTTTTATTTACCTAGAATCAAAATCAAATATTGTAAACGATATGTGGAAAGTTATTCAAGTCTGCTGTGGTTAAAAAATAATTATACTAAATTTTACTCAAATTAATGCCTTCAAAATACTGTTCGTTTTTCTTTCTAATTCTCATAATTGTTATTGAAATGATATCCCATTAAAAGAGACCCATTGTTATGTACTCACTCAAATATTGCAATATAACTTGTGAGAAGGGAAGAGGGTGATATGAAATTTTATAAACATTTATTATTTATAATGATAGGCAGTACAAAAGCAACAGCGATTTGCAGGAAGATTTTTAAAGTACATATTTTGTGTTAAAAAGTTGCTAAGTGCTATAAACGTTTGCTAGATTTCGAATACATTATCAAAATCTGAACGAGTCGAATAGAAGATAAAAACCGCATTTTATTCGCCAACTAATAGTTTTATAGGCATATTAAACACAGGAAAAATATTTCTATATTCAACCAACCATGAGACTACGTATGAAGTGAATATATAAGGTCAATATGTTTGTGTGATGTATGTGAGCGTGGGTTTGTGAGAGTATGATTATGAGACAGCAAGCCCAGTGCGTCGAACATATCTCTGATATTATCTTGTTATCTGGGCCATTCATAGTTTCTTTGATCTCTTTTGATTTATGTACCATGAAACATGAAATAACATTTTGTAGATTCTTAGTATATTAACATAACGGTAACCTAAATGTCTAAATGATTTAGCGAGGATCTTAAATTATCGAAGTCTTTACTATTCTCAATATAGTTATTGCTACATGAGAGACAAGTGGGAAATTATTCGCGTGCTTCATGTTAAAATTAAAATGCATACACACACAAATATATACCTATACATATGCGTGTGTGTGTGCGTGTGCGTGTGTGTGTGTATGCGTGTGTATGTGCATGTGTGTGTGTAAACGAAAAATAGGAAAGGATTGATAATACTAGATTTTATATTTATGTATATGCGTTTCTTTGAATAAAATAAGTTTTATTTTAAACATAGGAGGCAAATATTTTTTATTATATATCTATATTTTTCTAAGTGAAAATACAAAAATTGGTTTCCACATAACAACTGTTTCAATATAAAAGTTTAACAGTAAAAATATTAGTGTGTTTTCACAAAGTAAGTTTTACATACCTTACCCACGAAGAGAGAGAGAGAGAGAGAGAGAGAGAGAGAGAGAGAGAGAGAGAGAGAGAGAGAGAGAGAGAGAGAGAGAGAGAGAGAGAGAATTACATATTCACTGAAAAGCTTTCGTATGCAAAAGTTTTTCGTATAAACAAAAGGGTTAGTAAATAAATTTTAGTGAATGTTGTAGCCAAAAGATGTTTTGCAGTAGTTGTTCAGCTTTACAAAGTTTAAAGTGTGTTTTTCAATGCATATTTGCGCGCGCGTGTGTATGTATGTGTTTTGTGTGTTATATCTGTCAGTTTCGGTGACGAGTATTCAGTTGTTCAATCAAATGAAATACACGCTCATTGAATAAACATGCATGTGACTGATTATTCCATGGACACATGTATCTTAACGAATTTCTCATGCGGTTCCAACGTTACACACTATGTGGCAAAGCTAGGCCATTTGCTATACAGTTTCGTCTCTTCACTTTCTCTCGCAATGCTTGGGTCAACACGCGATTATGGTAAAATACAGTAACTTCAAGATTCCACGAAATGCAGTCGAATGTTAGACCTTGTAATTGCGAGCACCATTCAGCTCTATTTTAAACACACACACACACACACACACACACACACACACACACACACACACACACACACACACACACACACACACACACACACACACACACACACACATACACACTAACACACACACATACACACTAACACACACACACTAACATACACACACGCACCCACACATGCTCGCTCGCACGCGCACACACACAAATACACAGACATACACACACAGATATTCAAATACACAACCTATAATTCTTGAAAAGCATCCGAGTAAATTACAATAAAAAAAGAAAATAAAGGGATTCTATTAAAAGAATCGTGCATATTTCTTTATACTATTAATAAATATCTTATGATATATGTACACGCATACATCCGAACATCCGTTCTCATTCGCTCCATCTCTTTCTCCCTTTTCTCTCTCTCTCTCTCTCTCTCTCTCTCTCTCTCTCTCTCTTACACACATACATATACATATGTATGTATGTTTGTTTGTGTGTGTGTGTGTGTGTGTGTGTGTGTATGTATAAGTGTGCGTGTATATATGAATGTAGTGAAAGGACACAGCCGAAGAGTAAATGTATTGCCCACACGATGGGCCAATTTTGGAGCCAGGTCATACATTGTGTCCCCGAGTAGATCATTTTATTCCATATTGCTCTCGTCTGCCGAGGTGAAAATGAGTACCAACTGACTACTGTTTTAGTATCACTCTCTTCTGGCTTTCAAGCTTGTGAGAATCGAGAAAGTGACTATTAGTGACCCGCGACTCCTTAGACACCCAAAGCAAGAAGCGAAAGAGTGGTATATAATCGGCTTTATCATTCTCCATTGAGAATGACGTCTAAGCTTACACACACATTCAGTCTCTCTCTCCCACATATACATACACACACATACACACACGCGCATACACATATACATATATATATATATATATATATATATATATATTTTATATATACATAAATGTGTGTGTGTATATAGATATGTGTATGTGTGTGCAGATATTTTATTGGTTTCACTGATTGAACTACAACAATGAACTTTAGTGGATTTGATCGTTTCCAGTACTTTACCTGATGCTATTTTAGAATTGACGATAGAAGATATCGACATCGTCATGAAAGGACGTAACTTCGACAAACAATTCACTATACACCGAGACGCTCATATAAATATGCGCATATTCACATACGCGTCCACATATACAGATATAAACGCATGCACATATAAACTTATCTCTGCACTCATACGTAGTTTATTTGTAGATACCTATTATTGTGTGTTGTCAATGTAACAGTCCCAGGAGAAAAGCAGCATTTAACCTTTATTTTAATTTTTAAATACCTTATTATTTTATTCAATACATGCTATGAATCCTGTTTTTACGTATTCATAAATCTTTTTTGTATGGAGTTGGACTCTGTTATTCTGATTTGCATTCGCTGTATACAAGTATACATTACCTATAATGCAGAATAATTTGTAAAATGTATACATGCGTTAATGGATAATAATTTTATTATCCTTAGTTGAAAAATAGCAATTAAAAGGCCGTCTGGTAGAATGGACTCGTTTAGGAATAAGAAACCTGATGACAATCGGTGATCACATCGATGAAACCATGTGTAAACGCAAATATTAAATATTTTTCATCTCTAAATATGAGGCTGAAAAATTATAATCATATTAAGCATATATTACATATAAAGTAGATTTTGTGGTTTAGTTCTATGCTATTCCCAGTACAGATGGTACATGTTCAAAAATATTTCTTTGAAAACCATCCCGTTTTTTTTTCCTGTGTTTCCAAGATCATATTGAAAAATGGTTTTCATTTGAAGGAATAACCCCAAAGCAATTTCACTTCTATTTCTAAATGGCAGAGCAATTGTGTAGAGGATTTCTCATAAACTAGTGATGTAGTAGATGAATTAGGTGCGTGAAATAAACTGTTTCTTAATTGCAAGCTTAAAATGAATTTCTATTGTGTTGACCAGTGAGAATTAGTACAATGTAACACTCTATATAGTTTAAAGCTCACTGAATATATTTAACTCTATGTAGTGTGACAATATTACATTCGTAAAGCTTAAAATTTCTCTCCAAATCCATAAAAAATATATAGGTATGAAAATAGAAATGACAATATACTTCCAGAGTACAAGGGATGTAAAATAATTTTGAGACTGGAAACCTGATAGGTAACATTGCACCAAATAAAATAGTCAATCGTATAAAATGAATGATATTTTGGAAGTAGATACTCATCAATATAGAAAAATACATTTTTCTGATCTTCTACTTTAATAGTTTGGCACAAAAAACATAGATTAAGAGATTAACTAAGAAAAGTTACTAAAAATATTAAAACGCTCGCACAAATATATTTATTCTGAAAGTGGCTTAATCCGCTTAAAAATTACAGATACCATTCAGTATGTAGATTACATAAACTTTCACAAAGGAACATTTGGCTTCGTTGTGAAATGTTTCATTTTTTTTTTTCGCATTTCTCCCCGGGTTCTTTGCCACAGAGAGGTAGGTCATTTTTTATCGTCTCTTTTATGTTGTACATAGCATATAATTAGAAAATGAA
>NC_068982.1:112312977-112314264 GCF_001194135.2 Octopus bimaculoides
TCATTTTTTATCGTCTCTTTTATGTTGTACATAGCATATAATTAGAAAATGAAATTGCTTAGGTACCTTTCGATCGTTTCCCTTGTTTAAACTATAGAAGACAGTGAAAGAGAAACGGCAAAGCTATTAAAACATCGGGCAGGATGTCTCGCGTAATGTCTTCTGTTCTATGATTTCAAATCCCTCCGAGACCAGCGTTGCCTTTTATATTTTCCATTTTTATAAATAAAATGCCCAACGTTCCATTTTTTAAATTCAGAAATGCAAGTTTTAAACGAGGTGCTAGCAACCTCGTCTGATAGTAAAACTTATATGCTAACGGAACAATTAAAGGAATAACCGATATATGTTGGAACTATACATCATAATATTAGACTAACACATTTCATTCAACAACATTCCTCACAATTATCAAAAAAAAAAAAAAAATCACCAAAACTTATGGTTTAGGAAAGATTTGTTTCATTTTAATATGTTTGCCAATAGATGAAAAACTCTTTATAGCGTTAAGTGAAATGAAATACAAGTATATATGTATAGTTGTGTTCTAATACCATATGTTTCTACTTATTTGATACTATCCCAGTATTAGGGAACAAATTGCCATATAAATTTATTTTTGGGCACTGTTCATGTTAAATCATACGGAAGAATGTATTCGTATTTTTCTCGCTTTAAGCTATACATTTGGTGATTTGATGTTATCTTAAGTTTCACTTAAAATTATATTTTAATGTTACAATGTCTGCTTAAATTCCATATCTCAGTAATTCAATTATTAAAAAAAATTGAATTTCTCAAGATATATCGATAAATGTAATACTCATGAAAAGGAGGAAAATGTAAATATAAATGAATGAGCTCAAAGAATACCAACTAGTATCGAGGGTGATATGTCTGCTTATAACATGCCAGTAAACACGGAAATGTTTAAAAGAAACTGACTGAATATAGATAGATGAGTATAGATATGTTAGAAATTCAGCTACAAAGTATAGGATTGAAAAAGAAAGTTGATATAATAGAGCTCGCGTCTTTGCTAAGCATAAGAAATAGCAAGCTTGGCAAAGTGAAAGAAAGAATATATTAAACTAATAGGTTCTTATAAGACATGGGCATTTAAAATATACCATTATGTTTAGAAAGAGTGAAGGAGAATTAATGTAAAGATCAGGATTATGGTTTAAATTATAAGCATTATAGATTATTTATTTATTTGCTGCTATCAACTTTTTAATGATTTTTGCATACATGCGTACATAGACATACATTTACATACGAATATAT
>NC_068982.1:112314353-112315461 GCF_001194135.2 Octopus bimaculoides
TATATATATATATATATAATATAATATAATATAATATAATATAAATATGTACATATATACGTGTGTGTGTGGAATATTTGTTTGTGTTTCTGTGTATGAGTCTGTTTATCTAAGATTTTTGTATGTGTGCATATCAATGTGTTTCTAGAAATCGATGTGAGTCTACATAGGTATTGAATTCTTGCTTATAATTGTTGAAACTTACGCTCTCACTCCCACACATTGAAATTACACATGCACATTTGCACACATACAAACTCATATGCAACCATGCTGGAAATAGTCTCACACAGAAACATACATTTATGTAGACAGTTATATAGACGCACATCATATATATATATATATATATAGGTTGTCTAGCTAACTACTCTGTAGGTTATTGATTGCTGTTCCTTTATATTTTTCGCCAATTACGATCTATTTTTAGAGTTATTAAACCAATGGAGAAGTAAACTTTATTTGGTTGCCACGCTCTTCTGGGCATTTTGTCTGGACACTCATATATGAATCAATACAACTTGCGAAAGCTATTAAGCCACAGTGAAATCTATTGAGCTAACAGCTAAATGCAGAGTCACTGGCGAACATCTACCTCATATTACAATAACAAATGCAATATCAATAAATAAATGAATGAACAAAACTAGATAAAAGCAAGAAAATATCACAAAGAAACAAAACACAAAACATAAAACATCCTCAGCAAAAATACTCACATCAAACTAGCCGTATCTCAACATTTTATTATCGATATGACATTCAGTCGTAAATAGCTAGATTTGTGTAACGTTTAGCTTTATATCTAAATGTAACACAAATTCGGGTGAGTATTTCCAGTGAACGTAATATTGAGTGAAGAAACCATTTGAAAATCATCTATCAACCGAGAGTTGAAGTCAGAAAACTAATACCAGTTCTGAAAATCTCAGATAACAAGAATTAATCTGATGTAAAATACCAAATCTGATATGATATGAACAATTCCCTCTTGAAATAAAACATGCTTACGATGCTCTGAGAATTCATAACACTCTGCAGCTAGTAAAAAATTAATCGATTCTGATAAAATAATGAAAGAAAGAATTTACACTATTTTGGGCGATAT
>NC_068982.1:112317288-112322858 GCF_001194135.2 Octopus bimaculoides
CTAGTAAAAAATTAATCGATTCTGATAAAATAATGAAAGAAAGAATTTACACTATTTTGGGCGATATAAAATAGCTAATATTTCATTCAAACAGAACATGAACCTTTACGAATAAATAGGATTTGCATCACCCTTAGCTGTTATAATGATTGATTAATGGTTATTCATTACCCCATAGAGTTAGCCTATTTTTCCAATTAAAGGGATCCTTAACATTTATTCAAATACGTTTTGGACAGTGAAATTTTCCACTTTAAAGCAAAATATACATGTAAGATTCATATCTATGTGCAATGATTTTCAATAAAACAACGAAAACATTTTTACTGGTCAAAATAGAGGAATTGTATTCTAATAATTCGGTGTACATTTTACTTTTAAATATAATAAATGGTTAGCTATGCCGAGATAGCATACTATGATAGGGTAACGCAGGAAATTTCGCTTAGCCATAATCCTCCTTCCCAATATGCCCACAGAGGAGTGGATGTACGACGGGATAACCTTCCTTCACTGGATGATTCTAGAAAAAGAGCGACCTATCAATATCTATATTAGCTTGCGTCCACATGGGGGCTACTCTCTTGGTGTAATATAGAGGAATTGTGTATCTAAATCAGCGCCCTGTTTCATTTCAAAAATAAACTTTCAGTATCAAGCAGATTCCTCATTATGGCCCAGAAATACTAAATTACTAGCCTAGCTGTTTAGTTTATAGATTAGAAATTACAAACATATTTTTATTTGAAGGCAACCTCAGTGAATTGACGTGTTATTACAATTGATAAACGAGAAAAGTAATGAGAAAAACTAGTGGAATGTTTAGCTGGAGACACCTTTCTCTATAAATATCATATTAAACAATTACTATACGATTTTGAACCAAAGAGCAGACAAGTACAAAGGTACAACGAAGAGATGAAGAACACATGGCAAGCATGACTTTAATGCTGATTATAATCTTTTGTGGTTTTCTTGACTTCCCATCATAAAAGATACGTGGAAATGCCTGTTTATGGCTGAAGCGAAAACACATCTACACTTACACATACACATCTCTCTGTGTGTAAATACACACACACACACACACACACACACACACACACACACACACACACATATAAAGATAGATAGATAAATATATAGATAAATAGATGTGTGTGTGCGTGTGAGTGCATGGTTGTGTGTTTATGTGTGTGTGTAATAATACAATGGGAAAAACATTTTAAAGAAAGAGTTCATGAAAACCCTCTACAAATTAATGCCTACAGCACTGTATGCAGAAAACAGATACATACATACATACATACATACATACATACATACATACATACATACATACATACATAATGTTTATCATGTAATGTATAAGTATAACGATACAAGCTACTAAGAATTTCTTGCTTTGGAAACGCGGAAAACTGTTAATAGCTCATATCTTTATACTGTGTACGTTAGATAACATTTATCTCTCACTAGATGGAGTACTTCCTATTGTGGATCTTACCTTCAAGGAACAGGAAACTCCATATACACACACATACACACACATACACACACACACACACACACACACACACACACACACACACACACACACACACAGAGATTTATACTTCTCCATATATTTATGTATGTATGTATGTATGTATGTGGGCACGTATGTATGAATGCATTTATGTATTGAAAAACGGTGTCCATTACTTCAAATTTCAACAAAAGCTGCTTTTTTAACTATGCCTTTGTAAAAGATATTAATCATATACGTAGAGGTTACAGACAACACAAGTAAAACGGGTTGAGGAGTAAAATTACAGAAAAAAAAGAGCGATTATCTATTAAATAAAAATCCCTACAGTACGCATTGAGACTGACCTAGATAAACCGGGTTTGGTTACAGATTGCAACTGAATATTTGAAAGCATTGATTATCATAAGACTTAAAAGTGTAAATGAATCGCTTAATTTTTTTTTATCTCTAAATATTTTAAACTTTGACAACTGAGGTATTGAAAGGTAATGAAAATTACTGTTGGGAAACAAAAGCAAATTGTTGTACTGTTTAAGATTGAGTTATTTTATTTTGAAACCGGTGAAGAGTGTAATGTTTTATAATATATTGGTTCCAAAGTTTGACACAAGGCTAGCAATTTGAGGGGAGAAGATAAGTCGATTACATTGCATAGCTGGTACTTATTCATCGATACCGAAAGGATAAAAGGCAAAGCTGACCAACGTAAAGACGAATGAAATGTCGTTTAGCAGTTTTCCCGACGTGCTAGCTCTTATGCCAGCTTGTCGCCTTATTGCTTTATATACTATAAAAGAATTATTGTAGTATAATATACAACAGTAATTGCTCTGTAGTATATTAATTATTGGGCTACACATAAAAATACATTTTTCAAAAGAGCCAAGAAAGTTTCTGGGTAAACTTATAAAATTGAGAATTAAAAATTGAACTTTATTAAGAAAGGTGTGCCACATATTGTGCAGTATGAAATATTTAATATACACACAATAGAGCTTTAGTAGGGTATAACACTTCATATTACTAGTACCAGAAAATAGCGCCGCCAGTTCATGAATAAATAGTCAAAGGATGATATACATTCATAAAAAACTAAAAACCTAAATTTATGAACTCAAAGCTTGAACACACACACACACACACACACACACACACAGAGGGAGAGAGAATTTATTTATTTATTTATTACCCACAGGGGCCTAAACATAGAGGGGACAAACAAGGACAGACAAAAGGATTAAATCGATTACATCGACCACAGTGCGTAACTGGTACTTATTTAATCGACCCCAAAATGGATGAAAGACAAAGTCAACCTCGGCGGAATTTGAATTCAGAACGTAACGGCAGACGAAATACCGCTAAGCATTTCGCCCGGCATGCTAACGATTCTGCCAGCTCGCCGCCCTTGGGGAGAGAGAATTTATCGAAACATTAGAATGACCTAAGCGATGTCTTTGTCTCTAAAGACGATCGTAAGTTCGAAATTTAGTTTTGAAATGAACAATGATAAAGAATTTGAAGAATTACAAAACCTTACCAAAGGAGCGAAATAAACTAAGTATTTTACAGAAACATCTTAAACTATATTTTTTAAAATTATTATATTATTATAAACAATGAATGACATTTTTATTGTAATCGTAGATAGGATAAAAACTGTAAAATTATAAAATAAAATAGATTGCTATTTTACGATTACTTCAAAAAGCAATATTTTTTGTGATAAAAACTGAATGAGCAAGATGATAAACAGCTACATAAAACTATAATATGCTGAAAAGGTTGTAGAAAGAACAGAGTTCAAAATCTTAGCTAATAATAATTTTTGAAAAGTACTAAAACTCAGAACTATAAATCAAAGTGGACATCTTAAGTATTGAATGCGAAGTTTGCAGGAAAACAAATATATATCTTCTAAATTATGTGTTATAGCTTCTAACAATTTCTACTGTTTACAGATAAAACTGAAACTGGATAAACTATTTGTCGTAACGCAAACAATCGCACACACACACATGTTTATGGTTTAGACAGAGGATGAAGAGTAATCCCTATAACCTTTCTCCAGGGCCTCAGAGACTGATGAGTGAAAGAATAGAATTTATCCTTAATCCTGAAACCAAACGCATGGAACATAATGGACTGAACAAAGACCATGGATTAGGCAGAAGGGTGAAACTGGGTGACAGATTAAATCTATAACCTAATTATAAGAATATTCCATCTGCAGGCATCCAAATAGTTATCAACTATCAAATTTCTCTCACAATGCTTTGGTAACACGATGCTATTATAAAAGATAATTGCCTACGTTATATCGCAATAAAATTAAACACAAAACTACGTCATTGCAATGTAAGCTTCTTAACCACACAACTATACTTGCACCCATAGGAGAGAGAATAAATAAATATATTACGGTGTAAATGATGAAGCAGTTGTGTAGCATATAAAATAATGCATAGCATATAAAATTTTCATTTCATCTCACCTGCCGCAATGCAACTTCGCCGGGCGACATTTAACAGAACTGACTTCAGAGTATTCGATAACTCTCGAGAAATGAACGGTGAATAGTGAAATAAAATTCTGCAGCATTTAAATTTAGAATATAATGGTAGAGAACTGATCATTTTGTACAGCACTTCATACAGGACTCCACACTTTCTATAAATGTCCTTACTACATTAATGAATTGAGTAATATGAAAAACATCTGCGTTCATTGATCTGTTGCTTCTTCGTAACCGAATAAGACTATCCATTCATCTGCCCATTTTTATCATTTACTATAATGAAGGATTTAGCAGAAATCTTATTAAAATTGTAAAATAGACAACATCATTGCTGAAATTATACATTCAACAGAGAAGAATCATCGATATGAGATATGAAGGAAATTTAAGTAGTAGGAAAAATATATTTAAAACAAATATTGATAAGTAACTAAGGTAATTATAGTAGTGCAAGTCATGTAAGAATGTCTGAAACTGCTGGTTAAGGAAGGAATAGTGGCAGTATAGAACTGTCATCAGAGGAAAGGCCATGGAAGTTGAGTAGGAGAAGCATTGAATTACAGATCAGTATAACAATGTTGAAACCGTTGGTTGTGCTGGAATTAACCCTGTAGCATTCTGATTACTGCGATATGTAATACTTATTTATTCGCACTACTTTGAATTAAATCATGCATAATCTCATAGCTTTGAGATTTCGATGATTGATTGTTTATGTTTAGAATGATACTGTAGTCTCGGTGTGAGAGGCTGAATGTAGCGAGTTTGAACATAAAACAAGGTAGAATATTCGTGCTAGATATAGCCTGTTTAAATGCTAAAAGGTTAAGGGCGTGGTTTTGCTTTTTAATGAAAAATTATCGTCAGCTAGATTTCCAATGAGTTTTCTCAGACATTGAGTGAGAGCAAAGTAAATAGGCAATTCTAGGTGGATTCGTTATTTTTCGTTTTTATTTTTAAGACATATTGTTCAGTTAACCTATAAACGGAAGTATGAGTGTGTGTGTGTGTGTGTGTGTGTGTGTGAGTGTGCGCATGTGTGTGTAAGTGAATGTGTTTGTGTATGGATGAGCATGTGTATACGATTAAAACTATTAAATTCGATCCACTTAGTTTAAATAAGCAACATTTAACTAAAAGGAAAATATAATTAAAGAGAAAACATTACCTTCTTTAAACTTTGCCTAATAAATCTAATAATGATGATTTAAGTGTGTTTGAGTCCATATATATTCCTTTAAACGTTTCAGTCATTTGAATGCGGCCATCCTGGAGCACCGCCTTGAAAGGTTTCATCGAACAAATTGACCCTATAAACGGGAGCCTATTACTTATTCTATTCTTCTCTTTTGTCGAACCACTAGATACGGGTGTCACCAACACCGGTTGTCAAGCGGTAGTGGAGGGATAAACACAAACACACAGACACACAGACACACACACACACACACACACACACACACACACGCACACACACATACACACACACACATATGGCAGGATTCTTTCAATTTCCGTCTA
>NC_068982.1:112322868-112324691 GCF_001194135.2 Octopus bimaculoides
CAGGATTCTTTCAATTTCCGTCTACTATAACCACTCAAAAGGCCTCGGTGGGCTCGAGACAAGTCGCGACGTTGCGGGACTGAATCCAGAACCATACCGTTGGGAAGCAAGCTTCTTACCACACGCTCACACACGCACACATGTGTATATATACATGTGGATTAAATTTGAAGAAGTGAACCTAAATATCTATAATTATCAGTGCACACAATGCAAACAACATTTTATTATAAAGGCCATCTGTGTATCACACCGAAAATTTATGTGCCATTGACAAGAATGATACTGTGGTTTTGGTCTGAGAGAAAATCTCTTCATACAGCCGTGTTAAAAACACAATATACATTGGAAGAAAATGAATATCGTCCCAGCAGCAGTAACAGCGAATCACAGGAATGTTAGACGTGTCACGCCGTTTGAATGGGGTAGTCACATACGTGAACGGAGTCTGTCACCAATATATAGCAAGCAATGAATAATGCAATTGCTGAGACTACATAAATTTGCCATGTCAAAATAGACTCGGTGTACATAATTGAAACAGCGTTGTATTTTAAACGTCACCTGTATATCATATTTAGCGTATTTACAACATTTACTGACAGGCTGTTCAGTACTGGGTCGGTGTTCGTTTCGCTCTGATAGATTGTGCTTTCAACACAACATTCTTGTGAAGATACTGTTTTTAATCATAACTACAGTCATGCTTGTCATTGGCATATATACGTTACCTGTGATGTAGAAATGACGTTCATATTATCTGGACCTTTCCTTTCTCCTCTTTCTGACGAAGAGCCATATTCGAAGCGTCACACACCCACTCTTTTTACCATCTTATACTGAGCGTCAAGCTAATACATTCCATGTGTACGTTTTTAACTTTTTATATTGTTATTTGTTTTTAATATTGTTATTTATTTTCGATTGTCTTCTGTGTGTGTGTGTTTATAGTTTCTCTTGTATATTTTCTTCTCTTTTGTACAGCTTATGTGTTTGTGTCTGAGTGTGTGCGCGCGCGCGTGCCTGTATATGTGTGTTTATTGACAAATACTTTTACATCTGGCAATATACAACATGCGTTATTTATTTATTAAAATTATCTCCGACACTTGAAGATGTATCATACTTGCCAAATGGCAATCAAGATCATATGCCCTTTGAGAATGGGAGGTACAATTTAGATTCAAGAATTCTGCAAAGTTGATACGTGATTAAGGAAAAGGACGGCATTAGTGTCCGGAGATAAAAAGGATAGTCGTATACACGTCTTTCTGACTCAACAGATGTCATCGCAAAACAATTGTTGGTTGGTATTTCACATACCTGTCGGTCACTCGGATTAATTTCTCTTAGCCCATGTTTTTTTTTTTTCAATTCATGCAAATTACTTTGGCTATAAGTGTATTCTAATCTTCTTATCAGGTTTTCCCAACCGTATATACTGGACAACTATTATCCTGAAGCAGGGTTAAGGAAGAAGGGTTAATAATTTGTCCCGACTGTCCTTTTATCTCTCAACGAAACGCCTATCCATTCCCTTAACGTCAACTTTGGAGAATTTTTGATTCTTGAGATCATCTTTACTCAAGTGGAGGTGGTCTGAATTACTATTTGGTAATTATGATGAATCCTCTACAGGCGCAAATGTTTTTAATCAACCACAAGTCTATGTTGTATGGTATTTGACATAACCGTATTTGTCTATGTTGTTGATAATACATGCTACTGGCCACTATGAGCTTATCTTTGTTTATATATATATGTGTGTGTGTTTGTGTGTACGCGCGCGCGTGTTTATATATATATATATATATATATATATA
>NC_068982.1:112324827-112328301 GCF_001194135.2 Octopus bimaculoides
TATATGTAGGTATGAACACACATTTATATGGACATATATATGTGTTTGGATGTATGTGTGTGTGTATATAATGCAAGCTAATCCTTCTTTAACAGGTCTCACCCTATCTATATTGCCCATGTACTTTCTCTTCTATAATTTCTTCTCTTTTCTACAGCTTATACGTTTATATTTACAATTATTCAGAATTATTTGTTATGAATATTTAACATAACGAGAAGTGTAGCGAAGCCCCATTCCTAAATGAAGCGTGCAAATATCAACATGACTGCCTGAACTCAATATTTTTAGCGGGGCACCTCTTTATGTATGCATGTACCTGACGTGATACAGACTACAAAACTGATGCAACACAATATGATGTACAACATTTCACCCATAAAGGACAGTCGCAGCATGGGTCGAAGCGATCGTCGTTCGGAATAAAGACTAATACCAAATCCATCTTCTGTTTCCTTTCTCAATGATTATGTATGTATGTATGTATGTATGTATGTATGTATGTATGTATGTATGTATGTATGCATGTATGTATATATGTATGTATGTATGTATATATGTATGTATGTATGTATGTATGATTGTATGTATGAATGTATGTATATGTATACATATGTTAGTATGGTCTGTTGAACATGAATTTATGCAAGTTACCTAGATGGAGAGGTACTGAATAATGTACCTCCTAAATTGTTACTGAATTGATATTAATACTTAATTCATTGAAATTATCTACTCTTTTCTTCAAGGTCAATAATAATTGCATATAAGCTTCTTTTGTCTTTCTTCAATTACGAGATAAATTTGAATTTCTTCAGATTGTATACTTTGTTCATTACATTAATATAATATTGGGGTTTTAAAAACAACTGTTAATTTTAGGCAACATTATTTTTTTATTTGTTATTTAACCAGTACGTAATTTTGATAGAGCTGACTTGGGAACAAACGCGTTACAGCCGTGACTAGCCTGTACTCCTTTATGTAACATTAAATTATCCATATGTAATTTGATAGAGTTTGGGTCGCAAATAGACAGAATTCTATGATACACTAAGGGAGCCTTTATGCGGTATTTCAATACGCTAGAGGCACCATCCAAAATTTCTCTTATTGTACACTCAACTGTCTTCTAAGATGCAATGTATCATTGGCTCAACTGTACCTGAAAAGTCGAGATAGTCATGGCTGGAATGCTTTTGGTCATTGGTTTGCTCGATCAGGGTTGACTTACAACTAAGCGATAACAACAGTAATTTATTGTCTGATGACATTGTCTGATGACATGTAGTCTCCAATAAGCACTGTCAATTCTAAAATGGTCACAGAGAGATATTAATAGTACATCTGAGTAGTGTGTAATAATAACGATTTCAACCATGTAACTACGCTCTGTCTACTTCATAGAGAAATATATTACCGTTTACATTCATGGTTACGCTATGACAATTATTACTAATACATATTTCAAACGCATGACAAGACTCTGCCCATTGTATAGACATATAAATTATTATTTATGTTCATGAATGATCATAATTATGCTATACTAATCATTACAGATTAATTTTCAGCGCGATGGGTTAATAGAATCAAGAAAACGATGGGCAAAATTATCTGATAAATTTAGGTAAACATTCAACATCCTCAGTTAAAACCTTTCGGTGTTAAACAATATACTGACCGAGCATGAGTATATTATTAAACGTTCGCTCCACAACCATATGATTTCAGATTGGAGTCCACCGCGTGACACCTTGAGAAAGAATCTTCTACACTAGGCTCTCGTTTACTTTTAACTTGCATATGAAATCTCTGCAGAGGAAGATATGTCATGCACGCACACACGCCATATGCACTTACGCATGCAGGCACGCACGCATGCACGCCAGCACTCACACACACACACAAACACACACACACACACACACACACACACGCACACACACACACACACACAGCTTGAGTTGGTGGTGCAGTTCTTAATGATGCATTTAAATTTGCCGTTGATTTGGTGAAAAAGAACAAAAATACTGATGGCGGTTATCGAAACTCAAACTAAAAAGAATACAATTTCAAGTAATTGGGGTTTATCTTCGTGAAAAATATAAATTTCGTACTTAGAAGAAAAATATAATCTGTTTCAACAAGTAAGATGAGAGTTACGGTTTTATGAAACCTCATCAGAGAAGCATTAGTTATAGTCTCATCGTGTTCACATTTATCAATGGACAGGTTGAGAAATAGTTACAAAGATTTTACAGTAGTATGAGTTGCATATTTAGAAAAGGTGTACTAAGGAAAATACTAAATTTAAAGCAAACGTTTTGCCTTTAATGTTCTTTGTTCTAAGTCTACTGTAATTGTACGAACCTATTCTCAAGGACATTTCGACATCATCAAGAATACTTTATCTGGTGATTCCTATCATTTTTTAAAGACAGCTTTAATTTGCAGCAGACTTTGGTCGACGCTTCATGCAAGACTATATAGAGGCTCCTTCGTACTCTCGTACATTTCTGAATGTCTGACTTATATATAAGCAATATTTTCAATACCTTGTAGATTTACACCAAATATCATTCAAATCACGTTCAAATAATATAGGATTAGATTTCCGACTATTGGATGGTCCAGTTCGTATCACCTTTGATCACAGGTCTCCTAGGTCAAGATTAGTTCGGGGCTGAATTACAGTAACAATATGCTGATGTCTAAATTATAAACAGCATTTTTTTTTTGCTCGAATAGTTTAATATCATGGCATTTCTACCAATGCAGATTACGATAATTGATAATTAAAAGGATAATATAATAATTTCTATCCGGATGGTAGTTATGAGAATGACGATAATGTAATCATAGATTGATATATGATTCGGAAACTTTTCTGCTCGCCGATAAACATACGTCTATGTAGTTTAATGTTCAATACATATTTCATATTTTAGGGTTTTAGCTTGAATTGAGAAAAATATAAATAATGAAAATGCATCAGAACACTATAAAAAAGCTGTTCCGCTCTCTTAATAGCATTTAAGTGGAGTCTTATCAAAATCCATTATATTTGAATACAAGATGAATTATGAAATACAAGCACATGAAAAGCTTGCTTCGATCCATCATACATGCATATATAACAGAATCTATTTTGTTATGTATCCTTGAAAACTTAATTGACTGAAAAGGGTTTATATGAGAGATTTAGTGTGATATTGATAAATCCTATGTAGCATAATAAAATGAATCAGTAAGATTAATAATACTTCATAGTTCAATTCCAAATTAATAATCTTGATACTAAAAGAATATATTATACTAAGTTCCGTGCATAATCTTTGGCAGTTTCTCTTATTCCATTGGAATGGAGATTGCTAAGTAGTTAAAACAAACTTCTTAAATGTGTGTATCTATCTATCTATCTATCTATCTATCTATCTATCTATCTATCTATCTATCTATCTATCTATCTAT
>NC_068982.1:112329082-112330931 GCF_001194135.2 Octopus bimaculoides
GTGTCTGTTCCTCTGTGTGTGTGTGCGTGTGTATGTGTGTGTGTGTGTGTGTGTGTGTGTGTGTGTGTGCGTGTTTGTGCATGAGTATGCTTATCTAAGGACAGATATTAAAATATATAGATAGATATGTAGACAGAAAGATAGACAGACAGTAAAGTTAAAACAAGAGAGAGAGAGATTAATGTATCTGGTGTGAAATAATTTGTCAATAGATTTTAAAATTGTCTGGGAACATATAAGTAAGGAAGGCGTGCTTACTGCCTGGAGGAGGGCATATTGGTGAGCAGCTATCAGACTGGATGACTCATTGAATGAACACACAGCAGTATGGGTGGCCCTGCATTAGCAGAAGGAGAAGAAGTAGTCCAATGTAAGCGGCGGCGACGGAGGCGGTAGCACCAGGTCTTGAAGTGTGGGTAATTGTTGGAGGAGGAGACTCAATGTGATGCCAGTAAAAGATTCCCAGCTTCTCATGTTTCACAAGCATTTTCTGCTCCCCTTCTCCATGTTGTCTCTGTAATTCAATAAGACGGACTGAGTTGGATTTCAAGATGACGGCACCGTACCTGGAGACAGGTAAGTTTTGGTAAGCATCTAGTTATGGACCCAACGGTTTTTTAAGGAAACACGATTCTGGTGACGTTCACGAGGAAAACAACTAAAAAAAGGAACAACTAGGTACGACAAAGCGGTTAGCAATGAAAAGGATGAGCTACAAATGGATCATTGAAGGTTAGTAACAAGGGTAAATTGGTTAAACGTTGTACAAGGAACAAAAAAAATCACATACACTAAAATATACAACTTAATGTACAAAGGAAAAGACACACAGGAAGCAAGGATGATGCGGGTATCACAAATTACTGATAATGATTTTTTTTCTAATATAGCGATAGATGGATGTGCAGAAGTGGTTTGATAAATTAAATATAATTTCCATACATTATTGGAAATGCTTTATGTGTAAAAGTAATATTTAGAAAGGGGTGATTGGGTAACGATGAGAATAAAAATAGGAAAAGTGTTGAAGAACAATCACAATATGGCGAAATGAATAATGAGAGAAAAATATAATGACGAAAAATAATTGAGATAATTAATGAGGAAAAAATGAGAATTGAAATTATTCTTAAAGAGCAAAGAGACAAAACCAGAGACAAGAACAATTCTTGTAAAAGAAGAAAATTGTGAGGAGAGAGGTGGGTTATAGAGCGGGAGACGGGGGAAAAGAATATGGAGTAAGGAGTAGAAGATGAAAGAAAAGTAGAACGAAAAGTGTTTATATTTGATAGAAACGAATGGAATAATACAAATAATGAATGAGAAAAAGAAGGATGATCAGTAGAGTAGTAAAATGTGTTAATTAATAATAAAGAGAAGGTTGTGTAAATTAATATAAAATAATGAAAGCTAGAAGATGATTAAAATGTAAATGCAAAAACATAGATAAAGATTTATGAGTAAGCTTAGCACAGCTATGAGGAAAATATGAAAAATGGGTAGGCGGAATGCATTTATGTATTTATATTAAATATGTATACCATATAAAGATGAATAAGGAAAACGATAGTGAGGCTAAAGCTGAGAAGATATGATATAAAATATAAGACAATTTGATAAAACAACACCATTAAAATGATAAATATTAAAACATGTAACTGAACGTTTTAAGATAGATTAAACTCATGTTTTCTCTAGAATTCTACAGTCATGCCTTTCTCATAGAAAATATCATCCATGCCGGGGTATTCGAATCAAATTTAATCAAATTAAGTGGAAACTATCATTTGGTAAGAGATTATAAAAGATATTTATTCATTAAATCTAATTAAACGTGAATGTCGTAAGT
>NC_068982.1:112331326-112333127 GCF_001194135.2 Octopus bimaculoides
CGTATGGATAAAATTTGAGTAATGATACAGGACACCAGCCTATTTTAAGTAAGTTTCTAGAGACGTGGTATCTATCTATCTATCTATCTATCTATCTATCTATCTATCTATCTATCTATCTGTCTGTCTGTCTGTCTGCCTGTCTGTCTGTCTGTCTGTCTGTCTGTCCGTCCGTCCGTCCGTCCAAACATCCATCCATCCATCCATCCATCCATCCATCCATCCATCCATCTATCTATCTATCTATCTATCTATCTATCTATCTATCTATCTATCTATCTATCTATCTATCTATCTATCTATCTATCTTTCTTTCTATCTAATGATTATATGATAGAGACGAGACATTTGTACATCTCGTAATGCATGTCGTCTAAGAATGCATGTGATGTACGAATTATTTTGGTGTAAAAATTGATCTAGGATAAGAATACCTCAGGTGTAAGACTAAGTGTAGCATAAAAACACATGTAGCGTAAAAAGATATGTGGTATATACATACGTATACAGAAGTGTGATAGGACGTGAATATTTGAAACTACAAGCCCGAAATCTAATTGATATATAAGCTTAAATACGACGCGTTTGAGAACACCATTAACTGATGGATTCATGAAGTCTATCTCATCTCATCTCGTAGATCAGATGTTATCCAGAAACAGTAAATATATGCTTTCCCACAGAAGTACTTCATGAAGGCGGATAATATTGTATATGTGGTTGCATGTGTATGTTTAATAAAAAATGTTTCAGTGCAGATTTGAAATTAGACGCTTTGTTTTAACAATAGAATTTGTGGTACCTTGAGATAACGAACAGAATAATATCGCCATATTTAGATTAATCCCAATTCACTTATCATCACCTTAAGTCCAATAAGTTAGTAGCGGTAGTAAGTCCATTCGAAAGTTAGTAGCGGAGGTTTCTTATTAAATTCCAAACAACATAGTGAATATATCAGCTTGATGATATCCAGAGGAAGGCATAACATAATTTATTTAGTTATGTCATAAAAGCGTGGATTATAAATGGATATTTAGAAATATACTTTCATATTTCTTTGAGAAATTACAAATTAGGTTTTTCTTTGCAAACTAATTTAAATATGTTAAATTCAGAGACCTTCCTCCTTCCAAACTTCGGCCGGAAGGATTTGTCCAGCTCAAGATTATGGTGCACAATGCTTGTTCAATGAATAACGCGGCGGGATCGAAACTGGCATCCGATAGGTGCAAAACAAATATCTGAAGCATTAACATCCCCACGCCGACGCTTGAATATTTAAATATATGTTGCATGTATCCTGTATATATATCGATTCTATTGTAAGGAAAATGTGTTAATAAGCTATAATCCATGTTTCTAACATAGATTTATCTAATGGCACAACAATGAGACGTCCAAATAATTGCACAGCAATTTACATTTTTGTAAAATGTTGCTTATTTAACATTTTATAGTTACTCTCTTACCATATCGATATCATCTCCTTTTCGCCCGTCCCCTTTCTCTCCCGCTTGCCAACTACCCACACAAACTCTCTGTTTATAAATCTATGATTCTGTCTATCTTTTCCCCTCTTTTCCCACCATCACTTTCTTTCTAACACCCTCTCAATAACACATTCTCTGTCTCTCTCTCTGTCTCTCTCTCTGTCTCTCTCTCTGTCTCTCTCTATCTCTCTCTCTCTGTCTCTCTCTCTCTGTCTCTCTCTCTCTCTCTGTCTCTCTCTCTCTCTGTCTCTCTCTCTGTCTCTCTCTCTGTGTCGCTCTCTATGTGTCTCTCTCTCTGTCTCTCTCTG
>NC_068982.1:112333358-112333848 GCF_001194135.2 Octopus bimaculoides
AGAAAGAAAGAGTAAGATAGAGTGGAGAGATAGGGAAGAGAAACACAAAGAGAAAGAGAGAGAGAAAGAGCTAGTGTATGTATGTATATATTTTTGGATGGATGGATGGATGGATGGATATGCATAAATGAACATATAAGTAAACGTGTATATTCACACATTTCATACACCATACATCCATACATTGCATGCGAAAATAGGAAAATATCATAAATCCTGATAAATCTAAAAACTGGAATGTAAAAATACGATATTCCTCTCACATACAACTACATTTAGACACTGATACTAACATATAAGCGCGCGCGTGCGAACACACAGATGCACACACACGTGCACACACACACATCACCATTATTATCAACAAAGGCATGATCAAATTCCAATGGCCATGCACAATAGAAACCAACTCCTTTACAAAAAGACTTGAAATAATTTAAAAAGTGAAAATAACACTCACATACGTATGTATATATATATATATATATAT
>NC_068982.1:112334945-112335703 GCF_001194135.2 Octopus bimaculoides
AGAGACGGGCTATAAGTACTTGGGGATTTTGGAAATGGATAAATTGATGGAGAGAGATATGACAGAAAAATTTAAGGTGGAGTACTTGCTCAGACTGAGACGGATCTTTAAGTTGGAATTAAACGGACGGAATAAGATTGAAGCTATTAACACCTGGACGGTTTCACTCCTTAGATATGGAGCAGGGGTAATCGCATGGACAGTAGACGAAGTAAACAGTTTAGACAGAAAGACAAGGATGTTGCTAACTAGATATGGGACACTCTACTCCAAAAGTGACACAAACAAACTGTATGTACGAAGAAAAGAGGGGAAAAATGACTTATTGGATGCGAACACAGCGTTAGAGCAGAAGACAACAACATAGCATGGTATGTAAAAGTGCCACAGAACCGCTATTACTAGAAGTAAGAAGGTCAGGCTTCTGTAGGATGAAAGATTGCAAAGATAAAGGACTGTACAAGCAATTGAAAGCGAATGAAACTGAAAATATGTGGGTAAAGAAAAGAATGCAAGGACAATTTAATAGGGATATTGAAGATTAGACAGACAGAGAAAAAAGATAGCTGTGGATGACTAAAAGTGATTTAAAACCGGAAACGGAGGCTCTAATCTGTGCTGCCCAAGAGCAAGCACTAAGAACAAACTATATTAAATACAGAATAGACAACACACCAGAAAGTGAAAAGTGCAGAATTTGTGGACAAAATGGTCAAAACGTATGGCATATTACCAGCCAGTGTACGCCACTAGCCCAG
>NC_068982.1:112335713-112342370 GCF_001194135.2 Octopus bimaculoides
TTACCAGCCAGTGTACGCCACTAGCCCAGAAGGAATATAAGAGACGCCACGACAATATAGCCAGGCTTGTCCATTGGACACATTGCAACAATTATGGAGTTGACAGATCAAAAAATTGGTACGACTACAAACCCGAAGGCATCGTTGAAAATAAAAATGCAAAGATCTTATGGGATTTTATGATTCAGTGCGACCATGAGATAGAGAATAGGAAGCCAGACATATTCTTAATTGAGAAAGAAAACAAACTATGCTGGGTAATAGATATACCATGCCCAGCTGACAACAAGGTATGCGATAAGGAAGAAAAAAAAGTCGAGAGATATGACAGGTTAGCTTGGGAAATTAAGCAGTTATAGTCGATGAAAACGGTAGCAGTACTACCAATAATTGTCGGAGCCGTGGGAACAGTGAGCAAAAATTTTCGAGAAGTAGGTGGAACAAATAGGGGCTGCAATAAGGGTGGAGCACTTGCAGTAAACAGGTTTTGTCTTGTTCGTGTTTTGTGACTATTTGTATTAGTTTTCCTTGCTTCTGAAGTAAGCATTTTTAAAATTCCTATGTTGGTTATTTTGTAATAGTTTTCTAGCTGTACAAGGCCTCTACCACCTTCTATACGTTGTATATATAACCTTTCTATGTCAGATTTTGGACGGTGCATCCTAATTCCTGTTATTATTTTTCTTGTTTTCTTGTCTATTTTGATTAGGTCTTTTAATGTCCAGTTAAGGATGTTGTAGCTGTAACTTATAACTGGGACGGCTAAAGTGTGGATACCTCTTATCTTGTTTTGTTTTTTTTGCATTGAGCTCTGTTTTCAGTATTAATCTAACTCGTCTAAAGTATTCTGTCCTTATTTTCTCTTTCATTTGTGTCTGTGTTGTATCGTATCTAGTTCATTGATTCCTAAATACTTATATGTCTACTTTTGGTCTAATTCCCGTATTTCATTTGCTTTATCTAGTGTGATGTTGTTACGCTGAGCCATTTTCCTCTTTTCAAGGTTGCTTTGGCACATTTTCCTAAGCTATATTTCATATTTATTTCTTTGGTAAATCCATGTACTGTCTGCAAGTAATGTTTCCAGCTCTTTATCATTTGTAGCGTACAGTTTTAGGTCATCCATATATAAGAGGTGGCTGATTGTTTTGCCGTAACAGTTGTATTCGAATCCAGTTCTGTTTAGCATGTCAAATAAAGGTGTCAGTGCCAAGCAAAAAAAAAAAAAAAAGAGTGGAGAGAGCGTGTCTCCCTAGAATATTCCACTTCTTATGGGGATGGCTTTGGTTTTTATAAGTCCCTCTTTAGTTTGAAGCTGTAGCACTGTCTGCCATTTATTCATAGAGTGTTTTATATATTTTATGATTATTGGTGCTACCTTGTTCATGGCTAGTTTTTCTAGGATCGATGTGTGGGGAATACTATCAAAAGCCTTTCGATAATGCATCCAGGTCATATTTAGACCTTTCTTCTTTCTGCAGCTGTCTTTAGTTATGACTTTATTGATCATTAGTTAATCTTTACAGCCCTATATGCTCTTGCAACATCCATTTTTTTCTTCTGGAAACAGGTTGTTTTTCTTCCAGATGCTTGCTCATTCTCTGCGATCTTATTGCAGTAAAGGCTTTGTAAATTGTAGGGAGACAAGTTATTGGTCTGTAATTTTGTGGATTTACCGTTTCAATGGATTTGGGGATATAAAATTTTTTTCCCTTTTGCGAGCCATTCAGGCACTGTCACTGACTCTGCTAGTATGTTATTAAATTTCTCAGCCTGCTTTTTGTGTGTTCTTGTCAGATATTTTAACCAGAAATTGGGGATCTTATCGTGTCCGGTGCCTTCCAGTTGCTTAGTTTTTGCAGTGCCTGGATGACCCCTTCAGTTGTTATAGGGGTCCAGCGTCGTTCAGGTGCTGAGTTCGTTGCTTTAATAGACCTTTTCTGATGTTGTTTCTTTGCCAACCATATTTCTTTCCAAAATTCCTTCACTTCTTCTGCTGTTGGTGCTGCATTGATGACTATTATTATTATTATTATTATTATTATTATTATTATTATTATTATTATTATTATTATTATTATTATTATTATTCATTGGTTTTATTTTTATAGCGTGCTTCTACTTCACTACCGAGCGCAGCTCTGTGTGCCTTGGGTATGTGCTGTGGTTTGCTGTGATGCTCTTATGGTTACTGTATTGAAAGTGTTTTGCGTAGGATGTGTGCAGTGCCCAGTAGTGCAATTTTCTGTATGTTATATATATTTGTAAGTCCTGGTTTATTTGTTATGTATTTGTCTGAATATTTTTTTTTATTATACCTAAGGCACCTACTATGATAGGAATTGTTTCCTATCATAGTAGGTGTTTTAGGTATAATAAAAAAATATTCAGAAAAATACATAACAAAAACACCAGGAATTACAAATATATATAACATACATAAAAAATTATTATTATTATTATTATTATTATTATTATTATTATTATTATTATTATTATTATTATTATTATTATTATTATTACGTAAGAGCACATATGTGAAAGGCCTTGTAGCCAGTAACGAAGTGTTCTTGCGCATGTTGTTCTGACCTGTTTTCAGATCATTCGTTGATATTCTCTATTTGTGGGCAAGATTTATATGGGTACTCATTTCCATATAGAGAGCTGGATGTATGGCTATATATAGTAGTCGTTACATCCTTATTTTATTTTTAGTTCTTCTCTACACAATTGTGTCATGTGATGATACATAACGCCCACCTAATCGAAATCATGAAAGTATATGAGTTTTCACGGAGTTCAAAAGTACTGGATAAAAATACAGATAATTCACATAAACAGCAAAATAAATGTATGTACGAGGTAGACATTTTTATGGAGATTTGTACGAGAACGGTACAATTGAGACGTTTTACAAAAACAACAATGAGGCAAAACTCACATACACGCAGGCGTGTTCACATACACACGCACACGCACACACACACAAACACACAGACATACACGCGCGCGCACTCATGCACACTTTCATTTATCAAATAAAAGTAACGTTGGAAATTTGAATGTAGAAATAGTTTCATCTTTCCTAATTTATATAATAGACGCACTTTGAACATTTAATATTTAGCTAAAAAATGTTCCAGCGACAACATTTTATGTCAACATAGCTATTTTCTACATGAAATTGTCACATAAGCGTGCAATGCAGGACAAGGAAGGTGACTAATCTGTGCATTGCCAAAGCCATAACAGCTTTCTTTGTGCCCTCTAAGGAACAGCTAAAAACAGCTCTCGATGATACGTGGAATACAAGTTACACCGGATGAAGGTGAGCGTATTGCATGATATATACTATATTAAAACTCGTAGAGAGTTCGAACAGATAAGATCAGTAACTGATTCATATACTTGCCAATCCATAAACTAAACAGACAATATTTGAAACAAATAAAACGTGGGTCAATGACATGTATGGGGACATAAACTTCTGGACGGTGGTCAACTTCGTTGCACAATATGGATTTGTGGTCAATACTGAAATTGATTTTTGACAATTATGTGATCGAACGAGGGTATGTATTGACATACAAGTGATGATGACTCTGCAAAACTACAAAACCATTCCAGAATTCTATTCTCCAAACGCAGTCGACAGAAATCTTTATGGGCCGTGGCAGAGAATAGTAGGCGCAGCTACTACTCTTGTGGGAGTAATTGTTATTTAAGTGCTTTCTACCCCGAAGGGCCGGAAATGCTAAATAAAAATCGTAGTAACAATAGCAGTAGTCGGCGGCTGTAGTTTCTATGGCAGCAGGAGCTGGTTAGAAAACCAAAGGATACTTATACCTGCCTTATCTAGCAGCGCCGCCTAACTTTGATTATCTGATTATGAAGACGTGGAAAGTAAAGATAGATGGCAGGTAGTGGGAGAGTGAGGAATGAACAAAAAAGAGAAAAAAAGGAATGAAAATACACACCGCCATACCACAAATATAAGCGTAAAGAAAACACCCCAAGATAAGACAAGCAAAAGTGTGTGACGGAGCTTAAATCTCCTACCAAAGTCAAACAGAAGTTCATAGTTCGACGTTTAAACAAACGTAGAAATGTTCGAATTTATTACAAAAAAAAATAAACGACTGCGTGAAATATGTTGTCTAATGATGACTATGGGTACCTCCGCGTGTAGTAATTTCCAATTGCTGGTAGGGAAATAGATTTATGGAGTGCGTGACAAAGTAGTATTTCTTTATCCTTTGGTCCTTTTCTTTTATATTTACGTTTCCATTCTGAAATTTTTACCTAAATCATAAACAAGTTATGAACTGAGTCAAGTTTTGTTTTAAACACGAATGAAAAGGAAACAATATTATGCGACAAAATGATTGGAGAGACGATATCTTCGATTACAAATTTGTTGCTTTCAATTGTTTAAATTATAGCATTATTAATTAATTAAAGTCAAAATAATGAATATCTACAATATAATTTAATGAACGGTAATTTTCTTATCTAATTTACAACTTTATCTCTCACAAACTTGTTTTATGTTTTGTAAATAAATACAAAATAATTAGAAATTAAATAACACAAAAGCAGAAAAAAAACCTACTTTATCACAGACAAAATATTTGTTCATTTTGTTATGTGCTATACATTTTATATAATTCTATTTTTATGTACGTCAATCATTGGAAGTATTTTACTGCGGAAACTTGCAAGAAAAATTTCCGGATGTCAATGCTATTTGAATTGAATCATTTCCTATGCGATTTTTTTTTATCGAGACGCAAATAATTTGAAATGTAGAATTATATACATTTAGTTTCTTACACACACACACACACACACACACACACACACACACACACACACATATATATATATATATATTTATTTATATACACACGTACACACATAATACTCGCACGCACGCACACGTAGACACACACATGTACACGCGCACACACATAAACACTCGCAGACACACATACACACTTGTATATATAACCACATATATATACAACTTTAAACAAAATTCCATTGTAAAGTAATAGTTATATATTTGGGATTAAGTTTTAATTAATTTATATAGAATCTAAAACCAGGGTGTAGTTCACAACGGATTACACTGAGCCATTTCACTTTTACTTAAAGGAAGACATTATTGCATTTTATTTGGCATGTGAGGTAATAAAGTAGATTACATTATATTTGTACAGTAAATCACTTAGATGTTGTTTAAAATAATTTGAAATATATATATATTTCCTCCTTCAACCTTTTTAATGCAACTAGGTTCTAGTTTCTGCATTCCCGTAACTTTTAGAATATTCCGATTGTTAGATTTATAAGATTTCAAAGTGGAATTGTTAAATTCATTGGCAGTATAAACAATCTTTCGTATTATCCATTTGACTATGGATTTATTTGTAATGGATAATGTGATTGATTGTCATTCAAACATTTCTCAATGGAATTTCCAACGTCAATGGAGGGAATTGTCTTTAATCAGAAATCGAAAACGAGGTAGAGTGTCAGTTCCCAGGGAAGCTATTGCATTTTATTGTTATTACCATGAAAATATAAGCGATCTACTTCAGCATAAAAAAATGATTTTAAATGTTCTAATACATTTGCATTCCTCGCAATTTTATAATGGAGACGGCATTTGAATATGCAAATCAAAATTGAGGGAAAACATCAGTGAGCAGATATCAAGTTAAACAATAGAATCGGATTCCTTTTACCATGAAGTATTGCGATAGAGATTATAGTTAAGATTGCGATTGCTGCTATCAGAGCATTATAATAGATTACAGCTAAGGTTCAGTTTGCTGAGATGAACGTACAACTTATGGATTATTCTAGCGTTTAGTGTTGCTGTTTATATATTTTATATTCTCTCAAGGTAATCTGACGGCTAAAATGCGTAACTAAAGCACATTTACTGACATAAATACCAATTATATCAGTTCAACTAAAGAAAAATATATCGACAAAACACATTTCATTTTGACTAAATAATATTTAGAGCAGTTGAATATTTTCAAAGGTATTGTCGACGAATTAACAATGCAACTATGGGCGACATAATGGTCAAATGAAAGAAAAAAAAGATCGGTTGAAATAAAAGAAAACAGATTTATTGCTGTGAATGAATATTAGTTTGTGTCAGAATTTTGTCTGTATAAACTAGATTCGGAGATGTACTGTACCAATTTTACCATTTTCGTAACCTTTTTAATGGAATTGTCTTTCTAAAAACATACTATCTAATGTATATAATGTCGATTGTTGTTGAAGAACTATATATAAATGGTTTTATTTCTCTAGAGAAAATACTCAAATATACACATAAAGGGCAGTAAGTAAAAAGAATATTTAAACATTCGTTCATCAAAGTTATTATTAATGTGGTCTGTAATATAATTTCCACTTTTTCACCTTAACACAATTGTTTTTGTTTGTCTATTTTTAACAGATATTAAGCAACCGACTTCAGTTATTTAGTGAGAGGAATCAAAATATATTTTCCCGGATTTTTAACATTGATGTGATTAATGAAACAAATAAGAAAATAGACATGCCATACTGTAACTTTCTAAAATAGACGTATTTGCATGCACATCATATATATATACATATATATATATA
>NC_068982.1:112342380-112343078 GCF_001194135.2 Octopus bimaculoides
ATAAATAGATTCAGAGTTTATATACGTACAATATATATATATATATATATGCACTAAGCTTACGTACACACACGCCAATCGACATTTTCTCTCTCTAGTCACTTGTCTTGCCAAAATTTATCGACACATACCTCAGATCACAACCTACGGTTTGGTAAACATTAGATAATGGGATACAGGGGCATATGTTTGGGAAAAGACGAGGAATCTTCTTCTACCACGAATCTGTTCCATCAAGTTTGTTCAACTATAAAATACCTCTTTGACAACGAGAATGACATACAAAACATATATGTATATATTATAGAACACATAAGTTCATCATTTGGCTTAAAGTTCAGTATTTCTGGAAATGATCGGAGATATAGAAAAAACACAGCAAAAAGAAAGAAACGACATTTCAATTTTTTTGTTATTTTATTACTCTTGTTTGGATAACAGTATGGAGGCCAAATAAAGTTTTACGAAGCTATGTTTTTGTAACACCTCACACAAAGCAAAATGTTTGCATGTGGTTATTCTTTGCACAACAACATACATACATCCACAGATACATCCACACATGCACACGCGAAGGCACACATGTATCGACGCGTATACAAAAGAAACATTTATATATAGAAGCAATATTTATGTGCTGCCAGTTGTATATGAATTCAACTTTTTGTCTATCTACCAGCTATCTACCACAGTCATTT
>NC_068982.1:112343088-112349851 GCF_001194135.2 Octopus bimaculoides
ATATATACATATCCATCCATCCATACGTACGTACATACATACATACATACATACATACATACATACATACACACACACACACACACACACACACACATATATATATACATATATATATATATATATATATTACATATGCATATATATATATTACATATGCATGTATGTATAATCGCAGGTGCCATATATTCGTACATTCGTGATACATGCATTACTATCTATTTTGAATATTTACCTAGCCGGTGGCACGTCCCTCTTACTAGCCATCTGGGTGGAAAGAATAAACTATGATGTGTAAAGACAGCTATATTTGATCCTACTGCCAGCGAAACACCGATGATAGATAAGCATACCACATCAATGATAATCTAAATGAACATCAATACATACTTACCGGTGTATATAAATACGCTAAGGTATCCCCACTTACAAAATATTTCACTCTATTACACATTAGATTCTATATAAAGTATGCTATGTATGTAGCATAGTCTTTGCTCTGTATTTGATCTAATCATTCGTTGTGGCTTTTTTAACTGACAGGAAATTGCTTTTATTGCCCTGCCAATGTTTTAGTACATTGTTTTCACTCATCTTCAACTAATACTGAGAAAGAAGAATAATTACGTCTTGATACGATTGTACATTGTACACTCAATGCACACAGCCGCTCATATGCGCAGACACACATACACAAACACAGATGGACTCCTGGCTATCTGTCTGTCTCTCTCTTTCTATCTATCTATCTATCTATCTATCTGTCTGTCTATCTGTCTGTCTGTCTGTACATGATACAGTGTACGCAAGAAAACATTCATTGCTAAACAAATAATATACAAGAAAGGAACCATTAGACATACAACTTCGTCACATATGAAGTTTGGTAAGCCAAAAATTCGAGGTCACACTCGAACTTTTCCTTTTGAAATTTAATAAATTTACAGCCTCAGAAGTACTAAATGCTCCATTAGTTTAATGTTAAATTGTTTCATATGACATAACGTTAATATCAAATATACATATATATTCCCATCTACATACATATATACATACACACATACATGCATATATACATACACATATATATACATACATACATACATACATACATACGTACATACATACATACATACATACCACGGTGAGACGTTATGCCGCAGCTAGGGCACTGTTTAACGAGATCCGTCGAAAGGATAACTCCGGAGGCAAAGAAATAAGTACCCACAGTATGGTGGAAACCATAGTCACGCATAATAAAAGGAATATTGGTGGCATGTCCCATTGAAAACCTCAAGAAAATGTAAACACAATAGACCTGATATAACGATTTGGGATCGAGAAGAGAAACTGTGTACATTTGGGGAAATCAGCTGCCGAGAGGGTGTTAACATGAAACTGAAAATCAGTGAAAAACAGAAAACTACACTGAACTATTGAGAAATCTTCAGTTACTCCAACCAGATTACAAGATAAACTTTATGCCTGCAAATGTTGGGGCACCGTCCAGTAGAGTTGCAGGAGATTCATAAGTCATCTCTAGACCGTAGTTGAAGCCAATGACGACTTTATTGAACAAATTTACTCTTTAGTATTTCGAGATATTTTTATGTAATGTTGGTAAATATATTTGATAAAATGAGATGTCAGTGTTATTTTGATTTTTGCGTAATTTAAACGACAGTTTATTCACTGCACCCTGTGCGTGTGTGTTCCCTTCCGGTCATTTCAATATGTGACCACGTGTATATCGTTGGCGATTTTCTTTCTCCGTCTTCCCTTCTGTGGACTTTTTCTATATTTCTGATGAAGAGCTCCGCTCGAAACGTAAAATCGTCTTTCTTTTCTTTCCTTTCCTGAGCGTCCAATAACACTGTACTTATTCCACGTCCTCGCGTTCTTGTGTTTTCGTGTTTTTTCTTGCTTGTTCATGTTTGGATTGACTATATATATATATATATATATATATATATTCTGAATGACCCGTCCTTGTTTTCTTTGTATCGTCTATCTGAATGTTTTGTTGTCCCTTTTTGTATCACCTTACTGTCTGGATGTTTTGCGTTCTTGTCCCATTTTGTATTTTAGTCATGCTAATTCAGGCTGATGACGAGCAAAAACTCAGAAACATTTCCCTGAATACAGTCTAGGCTGGGTGGAGGTGCTTGTCTCCCCCTTGTAAACATAAGGACACAGGAAATGTGTCAAGGCCGACAGGAAGCGGTCCAGCTTCCCAGGGCTAAATGGCAGTAGTATGATTCCCTTATTGAGGCTGTCACGTTAAGTTGACAGTATACAACTACTTTATATATATATATATATTGACGAGTTTCTTTCAGTGTCTGTTTAGCAGATCCACTCATAAGGTTTTGGTCGGGTTCAGGGCTATGATAGAAGACACTTCCTTAAGATACCATGCGGTGGAACGGAACCCGCAACCCTCCGTGTGATTCGGAACAAACTTACCTCACAACCATGCCTATACGTACATACATACATACATAAATACATACATACATACATACATACATACATGCATGCATATATACATACATGAATACGTACATGCATACATATGAATGTACATATATTTATGTGTGTGTGGCTTTAAGTATCTTGCGAAGGCTCAACATTCGGAGTTCAGGTTTAGAAAACCTGAAGGACCGCCGCTTAAGTGTGTAAATCTGAGGGGAAAAGGGGAATATGTTGAATGAAACCATAATTAACTGATCCTCCAGCTTTTTTTTTTTTTACCAAAAGGCAAGGAACTTTTCAACACCTTCTAGTACATTTATATTCGTATGTATACATATTCTCAACACCAAACCCTTCAGTAAATTTAAAGGATTCCAATGTTTTAAACATTTGGACCAGAATTCTTGACTAGAAATAATCTTTTACTGTCTTCTCATCATTAATGTTGCAGCTCTGCAACAAAATCAAAGGTTCTGCACTCCCACAGTTGTCTAACGCATGCGAATATATTACATGTCCACCAGAAATAACTCCAACATTCAAGAGAAACTTTTTCATCATACAAAAAATCCCTCCGGTGTTAAAAGTTACATGATACTTATCTTCTATCATTCTTCTTTTTCTTCCATGATCCCTAGATTCAACTTATTTTTCACGACACTTACAGCATACATATCGAAATTTACACTCCTCTTTTATACATTGATTACTGAACTCCATTTTCCCTCCTAATTTGTTTTTTTCGTTTGCAGATGTTAACATGAATAAAATCAGTTACACTGAAATTAATGTTACACGAAGAAGGCTGTGGAACGAGTCTAAACCTCAGAATGTACAGTGGTTAAATAAATATATTAACTTCTCATACCTCCTTACATTCTTATGGTCTGTATATACATATGTGCGTGTGTGTGTGTGTGTCTCTCACTCACACACTCTCTCTCTCTCTCTCTCTCTCTCTCTCTCTCTCTCTCTCTCTCTCTCCCCCTATATATATATATATATATATATATATATATATACGACAGAGGTAGTTAGAACACCTTCAATGCTAGAAATAAGAGCTTAAGTACTCTGATGCTGCAGTCAACAGACACGCTTGTATACATGCATACTGACAGCGACGTTCGCTGTCAGTATGTAGACAATTGTGTTCGTTCACTGCAGAATCAGAGCAACTTAGCTCTTATTTCTAGCATTGTAGGTCTTCTTATACCTTCTGTCATATTTAATGAAAATTATAGTTTTTCTTTTTAGTGATACATTGCTAAACAACTGCTTAATTTACACACACACATATACACACATTGACGTACACGCCTACATAAACAAGTGCTTGTATATTTTTCTCGTGTGTATATGTGTGTATGTGCGTGTATACTGCAACAGCTATGAACGTACTTGAAGAAATCCATATTCGACAACATTTATTCCCTTTATTTTTAAGATGTGTGTTTTTTTGAAAAATTGGCAAACGCGCAGGTGTGGCTGTGAGGTAAGGAGTTTGTCTCGCAACCACATGGTTCAGAGTTCTCTCACGCCGCGTAGTTCCTTGGGCAAGTGTCTTCTATAGGCTCAGGCCAACCAAAGTCTAATCACTGGATCTGGAGGATGGAAACTGAAAGAAGCCCTCAGTTATCTCTCTATATGTATCTGTGTGTTTATTCTTGTGTTTTTATTTGTCCCCTACCACCGCTTAACAGACGAGGCTGGTGTGTTTAGGTCGGGAAAAGGGTGATATAGAAAAAAAGAAAGAAAAGAAAAGCACTGGTATCTATTCATTCAACTAAAATTCTTCAATGTGATGCCCCAGTATGGCCGCATGCTAAAGACTGAAACAAGTGAGTGAGTAAAAGATTTCGTGACCATCAACTCGAGATTTGAAATAAATTTGAAAACAACAGAGAGGCACACACATACATATATACTCGCGCGCGCTGGCACACACACACACACACACACACACACACACACACACACACATACACATATACACACACCACTCTCATGCTCACAAATATTTGTGCAGTATCTCTACACATTCATCCATATATGTGAATTCCCTGTCTAGAACTTTCATACATACTCACCTTGTCTCTGATGACGGGCTATCCAGTGTACGGAGATGCTAACCTACCACTTAGTAGATCCCAGAAACACCTTAATTAATTGCCTCAAATTCACCTTACTTTATTTAAATATTCTAAAGGACTTCAGACACACGTACTGCGTTGGTTTTTGTTGTCCTCTAATACATACATGCAAACTCGGAAGCCGACTACGGATCCCCAATTATAGCACTTACACAGAGTATCTATTCATTTAGATCACCAGTGAACTAAACTCCTCATTCTATATAAACATACGCACACGCACGCACGCTGACACATAAATGGAGGGATATAGTCGTTTGCATATAAGGATGCACACACACACACACGCACAAACACTGATTCACACAAACACGTCATTCATTTTCATTAAGCGCCGTTAGAATACATCTTCCCCTACGTCAGAATTCGTTATCACATATATAAATATAGACCGCCTTTTGCGATTGATGGTCATGCCGCTGGCGGCAGCGATGATTATGATGATGACGATGATGATTTACTATAAAGCACAGAAAGACAAATGAATATCATCTTGCCAGAATTTGAACTCGGAGCATGGTGAGACATAATAACAATCTCGAACACATTTTGAACGCTAATGTACCAATTCTTTCATAAAATAAAAGACCCACAGTTTCCAAAGGGAGTAGAAGGGATAAAAAATAATTGGCAGATGAAATATACAGGAGCGTAAATAATGCAGATCGAATCAATATTAAACTAACTTTTCTCCCCAATTATCTCCCCTGCACCATGCAATTCATTTACCGACTATTCTGTAAAATTATTTTCTTTCAATTTCTCTGGAATACATTGAAACAGAACAATGCGTTATAAAGGAGAGAGTGAACGAGGGAGAGAAAGAGAAAGGGTAAGTGTGCGCTAGTGATGAGAGGGGGGGGGGTAATATTTGCTCTATACCAATATATTGCTTAATCTAAATGGAACCGCTTCCTATTCGTATTCTTTCGTTTTGCTTTCAATCACTCATGTGGCAGTATATTCTGCCTGCAAATGCTACTTCATCGACACCAACTATAACCGAGTGGCGACCGTGCGCGCGCGCGTGTGTGTGCGTGTGCGTGTGTTTATGTGAGTGGTGTGTGGATATGTGTGTTTGCATGTGTATGCATGTTTGTAATGCAAGGAGAAGAAGAATGTAAAGACGACGAAAAGTGAATTAGGTTACGTTCAAAGATCGTGGTTGAAAATTTAGAAAGAAATGCAAAAGCTAAAAAAGTAAAATGAATAGATGGCCTCTACCCATAAATATAAGAAAACCAACAGCAAATATGGCAGTTGCCTGTTCTGTGAAATGGTTGACTAATTCTTCAAATGACAGCGAAGTTGATTTCGGATGTGTACGTATGCATCTCTGATTAAATTTTCATGTCTGATTGCGTAGAAAGAAAATATGATATAGAGTGATTGATCAACAGATAACGATGTAAAATGTGTGTTTATGTGTGTGTGTATATATATGTATATATATATATGTATTATGTGTGAGTTCGTGAGTGCGTGTGTGTGTGTGTGTGTGTGCATACAGGCATATATGAATATATGTGTCTGCAGTACATAAATATATATATATATATATATATATAATTGTGTGCAAATGTATGTGTTTGTATGCGTACATATGTATGTACACATAGTTGTAAATATGCACTTACACATGTGCATATGTATGTGTTTATATGGGTGTGTGTATGTGTCTATGGTATAACAAGTTGCTACTATTATATAGCTGAGTTTACACAAAATCATTTTCCAGTTCTACTTCATCTTTTATTTTGTATCTTGTTTTTAATAGCTCTTCTTTCAGTTTCTTCTCGGTTGTTGTGGCGGCTGCCATTATTGTTGTTGCAACTGTTGTTGTTACTTTGCTGCTGCTGCTGCTGTTGTTGTTGTTGTTGTTGTTGTTATTAAATCTATTGTTTGGTTATAAGGTTCGGTTATGGAAGAAGATTTCGTATAAAATCTCGTTTGAAACTATTTGAAGCATGCAGTGTATATACATATGTGTATATATATCCTACTCTGTATACTGCTGAGAAAACAATGGTATATGTGTGGAGAAGGGAGATAAATAGAGAGAGGAAACTGATGATGAGGTGTAGCAAGAAGACTTAACATGGGCACTGGACTGTGTTGTATGAGCGAGAGAGTGT
>NC_068982.1:112349861-112352140 GCF_001194135.2 Octopus bimaculoides
TATATATATATATATATATATATGTGTGTGTGTGTGTGTGTGTATATATATCCTACTCTGTATACTGCTGAGAAAACAATGGTATATGTGTGGAGAAGGGAGATAAATAGAGAGAGGAAACTGATGATGAGGTGTAGCAAGAAGACTTAACATGGGCACTGGACTGTGTTGTATGAGCGAGAGAGTGTTGGAGAGATATAGACGCATACACACACGCAAACTTACACGAACACACACACACACACACACGCCAAAACACACAGACACACACGCACACACACACACATGCACGCTCGCATGCACACATGCATACACATTCCATTATTCTTCTTTCTTCTCTCACTCATGCTTTGCAGTCATGCTTGGGGCATTGCCTCGGAGGGTTTAGTCAATAAATTCTGCGCTAGCGCTCATTTTAAGTCTGTGACTTATTCCATCGCAATCTTTGCCTTAACGCTAAGTTAGGTGAAGAAAAATAGACCATTACCTAAAGCGGTAAGAGATGAATACACACAGAAATACACACACACACTCTTTCTCTCTCTCTCTCTCTCTCACACACACACACACACGCGCGCGTTCAACGAGCTACCCTTGTTTTTGTCGATTATCTCCACTCACAAAGTATGGGTGTTTAGGGACTATAGTAGATGGCTCTTACCCAAGTTTTCATTCAGCCATGCCTACGTCTATCATACACACACACACACACACACACACACACATACACACACACACACACACACACACACACATATATATATATACAACATAAAACGGTGATCAACTATAACCTCGGACTTTACCACAAGAATACGTGGAGTTCTTTACTAATCTAAACAATACTGTTGGTCTGGTGGATTGACAGAAAGTAAATGTGTGTGTGTGTATTAGTATAGATTTATATATATATCTAATATATATGTATATACATATTTCATATGTATGTATATATAATATATATGTGTGTATGTGTGTATGTATGTATACATTTCTGTATGTGAGCATATGTGTGTAATCGCGCCATGCATAACCATGAATGAAAGGTTGAAAAACGTTGTGGTAAACAATGTATAGAATTGGAGGGAATGGTTTTGGGTGTATATTAGTTGTAGGTGGGGGTGAATGATCTAGTCGCGACATATATACCTTGAGGTTGGTAGTTCAAACTCTGAACACAGCACTACTTTTGACAATAGCCATGAGTACGGATAGGCACATAATTGTGACACAGCAACTATGATGTATTCACTGTTAGAATTAGTAGAGAAAATCTTATAAAATAGGCACGGTATCATCTTAGAAAAAGAGCAGATATAGTCTCTTATATAAATGGTAAAATACGGGTTGGTTATGGATAGAATAATTTTATTCACGGGTGTGTTGGATTAGGACCAAGCAACTTCATTCTCGTGGATATTGCAGTAGCAACAGTGTGTACTTGAACCAGCAATTCTTTGATTGGAAGTTCAAAATGATATACAATGAAAATCAATGCCAGGTATTATCACAGACCTGCTTCAAGCCTTTGCAACCTAAAGTTAGTAAGAAGTAGCCTCATGGACTTTTATAGCCCAGGAAAGGGCCACCGTGTGACACAGTTATAAGAGTTGTTGCTGTTACTGCTTCGTCCCAGTTAAGCTCTGATAAAATAATCAAGACTAATTATCACAGACATTCCAATCAAGACCATTCTGTATCTTTTTGATATATGCTACATCTAGTGTATGCTTGTGACAAGAGCACACTGAGCAGTGTAGGGTCCTAGTTAGTGTTAGTGACTAGGAGCACTCTCAACTTGAAATTTTGTTAGGTTATCATTTCGCCCCTAGTTAAAAGGCTAGACTTCCAGTGCTAATCTATGCATGTTGTTGCTCGCTGTCAATAAACATAGGACCCTAGTGCATTGCTTTACCCGCCGTGAGGAGGAGGAGGCTGTAATATTATTAAGAAAGCAATGTCTATATCTAGGTTTTTAATAATGAATAACGTTCTCTTTACTTCTATTTCTTTTTTTTTTTTTACCAATGATAGTGTGTGTGTGATTGGTTAGTAGATCTAGCAGATTTAAAGAGCGTATACACGTTCACGTCTATAAATTCTAAAATATTGCAGTTGTTATTCAGCCACATGCTAACCCTTATAAAGTAGTTAAATAGACAAATAACGAAAGACTGCACACGTAATAAACCCCAATGTTTTTCCTTTACACAGATGTAAACTGGGAGTTGGTACATATATACATATATATATATATATACATACATATATATACATAT
>NC_068982.1:112352150-112361179 GCF_001194135.2 Octopus bimaculoides
ATATATATATATATATATATATATATATATATATATATATATATATATATAGATATATATATGTGTGTATATGTATGTATATATACATATACATATACATATACCACATGATGATGGCTACAAGGCGTCTATGAACTACATTTGTATTCAAATTATGTGCATTATATAAGTGTGCATTGCATGTGTGTATATATATTGTGGTGTTCTGCAACTGTATACTACATGTGTGTGGTAGGAATGCTGCATGTATTGATGTCTGACGCGTCTCTCAATCGATCTGCCATCTCCTACACCAACCATCCAGTTGTTAGCTTGCCTAAACACATTCCTCTACGCTTCTCCTCCTCTTACTCCTCCTCCTCCTCCTCGTCCATACCACTCACTACCGTTCTGATATTCTTTTGTGTTTTTCATTCTCTTTTCATCTCTCCTTCTGTCTTTCTATCTCTCTGTCTCCCTCTCTCTCTCTCTCTCTCTTTCTCTGTCTTCCTAACTCCTCCTCCATACCAATTTATCGTTCTGCTTATTGTTGCTTATTTCTCTTCCACCTTCTCTGCTGCGCGCACACACACACACACACACACACACACACACACAGACATAGACACACACACAGAAACAGACAGACACACACACGCAAATGCTTCCACAACTGCATCTGTATTCTCTTGGCAGACAGACAGGCAGACAGACACAGACACTCGCGCACAGACACACAAAAAACTCATACTCATACATACGCCCACAAGTGTAAAGCGACAAAGAGAGAGAGGGGGGGATAATAAGAAACGAGCAAGAGACATAATTGACAAAGAAAGCAAATTAAAGAGCGAGAGAGAGAGAGAGAGAGAGGGGGAGGAAAGAAGCAAAGAGAAAGTGAGAAAGTGAGAGAAAGAGGGAAAGAGAGAGAGAGAGAAGCAGTCAAACTGAAGTAAAAAGATTTTAAAAAATAGGTATATATATATTTGTGTGTGTATGAGAAAGGTAAATAGATTTTAATGAACAGTCAGACAGATAGGCAGGCAAACAGGTAGACAGACAGACAGGCAGACAGACAGACAGACAGACAGACAGGCAGATAGATAGTTATATGGATATATATATATATATATATATATATATATATATATATATATATATATATATATGGATAGATAAATGGATATATAGATTCAAATATAGATAGATACTTAGATAGATAGATAGATAGATATAGATAGAGAGATAGAGAGATAGATAGATAGATAGAGAGATAGATAGATAGATAGATAGATAGATAGATAGATAGATAGATAGATAACTTTCTTTTATTAGCCACACAGGGCTGCACACAGAGGGGACATAGAAATATAGATAGATAGATAGCTAGAAATATAGATATATACTTAGATAGATAAATAGATAGATATATAGATAGATAAATAGATAGATAGATAGATAAATAGACAGACAGATAGATAGATAGATAGATAGATAGATAGATAGATAGATAGATAGAATGCATGGTACACATACTACTCAAGCACATATTCAAACACAAAGATGGAAAAAGAGACAGAGAATTTCTGAAAAGGAAAGGAATCAGAGAAGAGAGAGAAAGAATGATATAGAAACAGAGGATTGCGGTAAAAGAGAAGGGGAGATATCCCACATGAAAGCGAAAAAGTCAAAGCATGAAACGTTGTGTTAATGAAAATATATATATGGTAAAGGAAAGGTAGCGGCGCACGTCAAGGTAGCAAATAGAATATTGATTAAAGAGTGTTTCCATGTTCTTTGTCATGTTAGGTTTGTGAGAGAGTTCAGGAAAACACAATCAATAGAAATGTTACCTAATTCATCATGAAAGCCATACGTTAGTCGAAAATCTTCTCTAAAGTATGATTCATCTAGTTGGCTTCAGTTTCAAACCTTCGTTTCATTACAAGTTAATCAACATTCTTTCTAGCCACCAGCTTTCCAATTCAGAAATACTTACGCACAATCAAATAAAGCCTGCTTTCTTTTTATATTTTTAATCTCTTGCAATTTAAAAATTGCATATTTGTTATTATTTCTCCTCTCTCAAGTATGGTTTTCCAGTGTGGATTAACATGTCTTCTCGCTCGCTCATATTGAACCCCCCACACACACACACACATTCGCACATATACATATAGTCTTTTCTATTGAAACTGAAACTATGAATTTGCCATGCGACTAGTGTTCAGATTTTGACGATGTTACGATGATCAGATAAGAACTGTAAGAATTTTAATAAAAATAAACCAAATGCTCTGCAACAGGTGTTGATTACTCATCATTTGCCTGATCTAAAACGACTTAGGTATACACGCACACACACACACACACACACAGACACACCCACACACACACACACACACGCACACGCACGCACGCACACGCACGCACGCACACGCACACATATGGAGGATACCATAAACATGAAATAACGTTAAAAAGATGAACATTATTGTAAGAATATTCACAACACAATGCCAGAGAAGTACGGTATTCTGATGATGGTTAGAGAATACTCACTTTCTCAAGACAAAGATGGCTACTTTGTAAGATTATTGAGTAGCTACATGTGAAGATACCACATTTGAATACAAATTGCATACCTCCACATAAACATACTGAGTACAACTCCGCTTAGATGTATACATTAACGAGAAACTAGTTTTTATCGTATATATATATATATATAATATATAAATATGTGCGTGCGTGTGTATGTATGTGTGTGTGTGTGTCTATGTAGGCAGATATATCGATATATTGCTAGCACATATAACATACATTCACGTACACACAGAAATAGGCACATACTCACACATATATGATTGACGTTTTTCAGAGTGGTTTGTCTGAGAGGTTTTGTAGATAGATATATATACTGTCAATCTATCTGTTATATATCTATTATATATCTAGACATGAAACAACCATCATTGAAATATACCGATTGCAGTCACATAATACCACGTTGAACACGTTATAATATCTGGGTTTCTTTCTTTCTTTCTTTCTTTCTTTCTTTCTTTCTTTCTTTCTTTCTTTCTTTCTTTCTTTCTTTCTTTCTTTCTCTCTCTCTCTCTCTCTCTCTCTCTCTTTCTCTCTCTGTCATTCTGTTTGTCAGTCTATCTTCCTGTTTGTCTCTCTGTCTCTCTGTCTCTCACTCACTGTCTTTTCTTTTCTCCCACTTTCTCCCTTTCCCCGTCTCTCTCTCTCTATTCATGTTTATATATATGTATATATCTCTTTCTTTCTGCTATGTATGTGCATGCGCGTATATGTATTTATGTGTGGAGGTAAAATGATGCATATATTATATGTAAAATGCAATGTATTTGGTCAACTCATTTTATATAAGCTAACATCATTTTCTTTGCCAAACACTGTAATGCATCAAATTAGAGATTCTACAAAAATATATGGACATTAGAATAATTCTTGCATTATATGTAGTTATAAACATCAATTTACTGGCTTAGTCAGATGAAGGAAGAAGGGCAGCGCCATGACCAATTTCTGTACATCTGGAACTAATAGAAGCAAAAGTGGAAGTCATTCACAGAGCGGTAGACATTAAGATAACTGGATCTCAGATTTAAGTTCACCACACAATAAAACGTCATGTTCTTACCGATAGGCTTCTACCTTGGCTCTCGATTTTCATTCACAGACTCTTTAATCTACTCTAGGCTATTGTAAAATACACGTCTCAAAAATGTCGCGCAACATGAAGGCTTATGAAACGTGAAACTGCATATAGAACTACTCACACTTCTATGCTTTCATCCATTATTGCTCGAGATTCTCGCACGCCCGTCGGAGTGACGAGGATGAACTACTCATTCTTAATGATAACTGCTGAATTTCGCAGTGACTTTGCTTAAAGGGAAGAAGTGTTTCGTACCACCAACCTTACTCTCTTGACCTTGGCCACCTTCAGTCCAGTAGCAAGACCAGGCCAAAGCGGCTGGGGATGAAACCAGAAAACAGTGGATGACCAATGTATCTTATTTGTCACATCTTGCTCTCTGCACTCCAAATGCGTTGCTGCAGCTGCCTTCTGAAATCTCAAGTCTCTCTTCCGCAGACTTTGAGGGAACCAACTTAGCATGCACAGGTAGGCATGCTCATGATTACTGAATATGACACAACATTGTGAACAGTGGTATTTGCTCAGGTTTGTTGGACAACTTGATATTCCCTGAATGTAGAATTTGAGAGGGTTTCAATTAAATTTTATTCAACATGTCCACAATGTCCACATATAGTTATATTATAGCTAGCTAACGCGGAACTATTTACCTGGTTGCTCAATCTGCGAGAAATAGCAGCCAACTCTCCACGAATATGAATCTACAGCCCTAACGAGACAGGGAGCAATTCATTAAATATGGTCAAAGAATGAGAAACTCATGGCGCCAATGCTTTTTATTATAGGCAGTGGATTAGCAGAATCTTTAGTGCATCGAATAAAATGTATTGAGGTATTTCTTCTGGCTCTTTATATTCTAATTTCAAAGGATTACCATTATATTTCATTCCTCCAGAATCGATAAAATTGAAGTAACAGGTAAGTAGTGAATAAGTTGATAGTACCGACTAACTTCCTACCCTCAAATATAAATGAATTTTTGCCTAAATTAGAAACGATTGAAGGAATGAAACATGTATAATGCAACGTGGACAAGCATATTTTTTGCTTTGCTCACTTACTTTTTTAAAACGATAGGATGTGATACCAGAGAGATTTGGCTGCTATATTTAGCAGGCAGTACAAACAAATAGGTTCTTTTCTATTCGGCTGTGATGACCTTGATGATGTTTGAAAGTAAAAGGGAAAGAAATATCAGGAAACTCTGTAAGTTATACGGTTTACTGCTCTCAAATGGCATTTAATACATCAAGTTGAAGTCAGAACAGTGAAAAAGGTAGAAATATATAGTCCTGGAGTAAATAATATTGAAAAGTATACTGAAGCTTGGTTGTAGTTCGTGATTGAATCGTGTGAGTTACCATTTACAGAGACGAATGACGAAACTTTGAACACTTCATAAAAGCAATTCTTAACCTTTTCTGTTCATGACAACCCGAATAGAACGTCACAATTGTTAGGTACACGATCAGATTTTTAAAAAGTTTCATTGTATAAAAAACAAAAAATGCAGACAAGCATACTGACAGATAGATAGATAGATAGATAGATATATAGATAGATAGATAGATAGATAGATAGATTGGTAGATTAATCGATAAATAGACATACAGACAGACAGGTAGATAAATAGATAGATAGACAGATAGATAAATAGATAGACAGACAGATAGATAGATAGATAGATAGATAGATAGATAGATAGATAGATAGATAGATAGATAGATAGAGCATTACCGGCTGTGCAATTGGGAGTACTATTGTTCAAATGTGTATTAAATGTATGAAAGCAGCGACGTGAATATATTTAAATACAATTAGTCCTATGGTTAGGTTTTTTTCCCCTAACTAACTGCATAGTTGTGCATATTTCATTGTTTACTCTTTACAACTTAGTTTCAGCCTCACTGCGCGGTACCTTGGCAAGTATCGTCTACTGTAAACCCGGAATGTCCAATGCCTGGTGAATGAATTTGCCAAACGGAAACTGTGTGGAATCCCGACGTATATATATCTGTGTGTGTGTCGGTATGTGTTTTTACGTTTGTGTTTGTCCACCGTTTGGCAACCAGTGTCGGTTTGTTTACTTTCTCGTAATGTAGAGGTTCAACAAAAATAGCGAAAGACTGAGTGCTAGACTTAAGAATGAGTACTAGGGTCGAAGCCTTCAAGGTGGTGCCCCAGCATGGTTGCAATCCAAAATAAACTGAAATAAATAAATGACAAAAAATATAATGATAAGCAACTTTATTTCCACACCGGGATTAAAAGATTCCCCATCACTGATCTACATGGCTGCACGACATGTCAGAAATAATAGCCAAATCTCTTCTCAAATTACAAGCTAACGTCTTAAAAATGAACGCATTTGATAAAATAATCCGCAGTAAATTATTCCCGAAAATAAGACATGGATGGTCACAGATGAAATATCTTATATCACAGGTCTTTTATGTCAGATCGAAACCGACGTTAGAGTCAAACAACAGCACCAATTCTAAAATCTATTATTTAACTTCAATGCTATTGATTGTAATAATGAATCCGTTGATAACTGAATATAAATGGGATACAGCTTGTTTAATCACATTTCAATCCTGATCGCACATACAATCAAAGGTGTTCCAACTTTGACCAACCTACTTTTGACTGGTATCTGAATTTAGATTGGCCATTGTCCATGCGTCTATCACTGTTTCAAGCCGGCAGGATATGAATTATGCGAAATTTGATTACAATTTGTAGAAGTAATTTTATTTGACTAGCGTCAGTAATTCTGTCAGAGTTAAAACAATGAATGATAGCCTTACCTATTGCTGCTTCTTCGAAAATATAAGGTCTTTTGTTCTTAGTGTGAAAAAATCCTGACAGTTTTGTTGTGGCTGAGTATTTATACACTTGTGCATCTCTGCGCGTGTGTGCGTAGTGCGGTGTCACATTGAAAATTTTATCACCTCCCTTTACTCTGTCATTTTCAAAATGGAGTAGATATGACAATACACCTCTTTGTAATTTTCTTATCCTTTTCAATATTTTTCATCGTCTTCTTTGTCTCGTTCTGTCATCTGATGAAAGACTTACAGCCAAAACGTTAAGACATTTCTATTTCCCTGAACGTGAAACTAAAATTTGGATTATATTTTATTTGGTCTTTTGTGTTATTATCTTTATGGTTAGTAAACTTATATCGTTCCGATTTTCTCTAAAGAGTGTCACCTGAAACTTTGGGTTCTCTCCCATTTCTTTTCATTCGGCGTATATATTTCCATTGTATGCAAGTATTTTTCCCACGTGTTTTGATAGTCAAATGTCATGTATTGTTCGTGGCTTGGTCTCCTTATCATCTTCCACATTGTACTTGTGCGTTTTTATCTAACTAGCTAACTAACTCTCTCTTGCACTATAACTCTCTCTAACTCACCCACCTATACTTTATCGTGTTGTTATTCTGTTATTCTGAGGGTATTAGTCATGCTACAAAAAGAAAAAAAAGAAAGAAAGGAAGAAAATACACAGCGGATTGCAGTATCTCTCTAATTATTGAAACGCTGTAACATAACACACTGCAAAATCATAAATAACATACGAAGTACATCGTGCTCCAAAACGTCTTGTAATTGACTGCTATACACGCACATACATCCCTTCGATGATCATGCATATACACGAATAAATGATAAGTCCTAATGCTTTAATTGCTGATCAAACACGCTATATCTTCTTCCCTGATGAATACTTTCTGAAATACTTACATAGTTTTATAGAAAATAGATTTAATGTATATATTTTCTTAAACTGTTTTCTCTGGAGACCACGAATTCTCTGGGTGTACATGTTCGGAAGAAGCAAAAAAAAAATGTGTAAGTAGCATGTTGACTTGAAGCTCTATAGAAGCAAACAGTAAGATGTTCGTTCAACAGCCAACAATTTTGAATGAAGTAGAATCAATAAACTAAGTCTCTCTTTAGCTGGTATTCACCTCCAAAGCGTTAATTTATTGCTCTTTTAATCAATATTTTTATTTATTCTAATTTTCTTCCTTCATACATGTCTCGTACTTAATCATTTGTAGATTTTTTTTTTCAATTATTACCGAAGATATCTCATGTAGCTGAATATGAAAAACCGTTTAGCAATATGATCTGAAATGGAATTCTTGTGGTATATTGTGTTTTGGTTAAACGGTAATATATATATATATATATATATATATATATATATATATATATATATACTAACAGGATACAAATTTCTTCTTCCTATGTTGTTTTACTATGCTCGAAGTTAAACTTCTCAATTACTTTCTTGAAAATTCTAGTATTTATATTGAAATTTATTACCGAAAGATGGATCCCTATAAAATAATATATACAAGCATACATATATACATGTATAAATAAAATATACACACGCGCACACACGCTCACTCACGCGAATAAGTTGTTTTGTTTTGTAAATAATGTCCTATCTGTTTATTACGTAGTGTTCGAGCCATAACTAACTTTGGAGGTTTGGTAAGTTTGATTTTTCGAAACGAAACATGTGAGTGTATAGTTTCCATTGAAATCAACCATATGTAAGGCGTAAAGTTACTTTAATGAATATAAAGTTCAATAACGTGATAATGGAGAATAGAACTGACTGCATTACAAAATCCCTGAAATGATACGTATTAGTGTATTAATGTATTATATACGGTATTTTGTATTCCTTAAGAATAATAATGGATGTAAACCGCCAGCTCTACAGGAATGATAACCAAGGTATTTTGATGTCTGCGTAATACCTGGTATATTTCTCATGTGTAAGTCTTCGATCTAGCTAAACCGACAATACAGCTAATAATGGTAACAAGGTCGATAGATATTGGATTGGGGCCTCTAGTGAGCTTCTATCCTTCATTGCAAGAAGCAGAGGGGAATTCATCTATTATATATATATATATTCGCAGATATATGTACATAAAATGCATATACATTTACATATGTACACATATATGCATATACATACAAACCCACAAACCCCCAAATATATATACATGTATATATGTACGAATGTGTGTGTGTGTATATATATATATATATATATATATATATATATATACAATATGTGTGTACGTATAAGCTTAGATATGTTTCGGCCCAAAATTCGCCTACACCATGTCTAACTTTGTAGCACTTGTATTTGCTCGTGTCTGTGAGACACTAGAGAGATAGAGAAAAGGAGAGAGAAAGATAAAGTAAGATAGATAGACAGACAGACAGACAGATAGATAGACAGATAGATAGATATCTTTTTATTATAGCCACACAGGGCTAAATACAGAAAATGGACAAATTACAAAGTAGAGCTTTGGGGG
>NC_068982.1:112361460-112362603 GCF_001194135.2 Octopus bimaculoides
TTAAAGGTACATGAAAGTAAGTACCTTCTCTCTTTTTGTCTCTTTTTGTTACAAGTCTATGCTTAAAATGGTGTCGTCTTTCATTCTTACCATTCTTGCCACATTTACCCATTTTTTATTGAAACTTTCATTCGACAACACCTTCCTCTCTATCCTCATCCTCCTTTTCAAGTGGTACTTGAAAAAGTTGACGAGGGGCTGACCAGAGAGGAAAGTGTTTGTTTGTAGAGATAGATAGATAGATAGATAGATAGATACATACATACATACATACATAGGCTGATAGAAAGATAGAGAGGGAGAGAAAGAAAGAGAGAGGAGATAGATAAATAGAGATAGCGAGATAGAGGGAGGGAGAGGGAGAGAGGGGTAGAGAGAAGAGAGTGTATATGCGAGTGACAACGTTATTAACAGAGACTCTGAATCTAGATATTCGAAAGTTCATTGATCAACATGTGATTGTAACTTTAATATACACAAGCACACTCACATACACATACATACATAAACACATGTACACAATCTCACAGAAGAATAGAAATAATGTTAACATGTCTCCCGTATCGATTTCAGAAGGTGTTCACGGTTGATTAAATCGACTTCACTACTTAACTGGTACTTGTGTAAACAGACTCGTAGTCTGAAATAGGTGACAACTAATCCAGAGAAAAGCAGTACTGCGAGAGTTAACACGAATCATTTAAAAATATATAGCTCATAACTTTGTGTTATGTAGTCCGTAGCCCATGACTTGTACATTGCTCTCTGACACTAACTTGTGTAGAAAACATGTTTAAATATGTATGTATGCATGTATATATGTATGAATATGTATATATATATGTGTTTGCCACCTTGGAATCCTCTGTGTAGTTGGTTGATCCACTACTCAGGAAGAGACTATTCTAGAGTACGTCCTGTCTGGTCTTCGAAACGTCTAGATAGAATAGAGACAGCTGATGAAGGGATATTCCAAGGTGCTTTCCGTTTTCCTATGTGTTCGTTCCGTTGTCTGTAGTTTATTGTTCTAACGTCCTGTACCCTGATATGCATGTATATACACATGTAGATGTAAGTATGTACATATATGTGTGTATACATGTATATATATTCTTTGTATTATTATATATATATATATATATA
>NC_068982.1:112362906-112367212 GCF_001194135.2 Octopus bimaculoides
ATATATATATATATATATATATATACATATATACATATATACATATATATATATATACAGATATATATGTGTGTATGCATGTATGTATGTACGATTGGGCACACACACACACACACACACACACACACACACACACACACATATATATATATATATATATATATATATATGTGTGTGTGTGTGTGTGTGTGTTTGAGGGACCATAGCCTAGTGATTAGGGGTGGTGTACTCACGATCGCTACATCGAGGTTTCAGATCGTAAACTGAGCCGTTTCCAATCATGGCCTGAGCAAAACACTTGATCTCACGCTGTTCTGGGAATACTTCGACATATTGAAGTGTATGCACACAATAATTATAAGTTAATTTGGTTTCAAATTTCTTGGCGTTTGTAGAAAATGGTAAATAATAATGTTCAAGAAACAACAAAAAAAAATGTTATCTTGAAATAATAATTTAATAAAACAAACTTCTAATTTGTATGAATTCTCCTTTTACTTCACTGTCATTTACTCCTTGCCCTGCTTCTGCTACCAAACCTAGTATGCATCTCTCATCCCTTATGTTAATTCCCGCTCTCTGCATCTCTCTTTTTCTCTCTCTTCCTCTCCCGCTACACGACGGAAAGTGTAACTGGAAAATTTAACCAACCAACATTAGCTCATTATATAAAGATATAAGGCGGTGAGCTGGCAGAATCGTTAGCACTCCGGGAAAAATACTTAGCGACATTTCGTCTGTCTATATGTCCTGAGTTCAAAGTCCGCTGTGGTGGACTTTGCCTTACGTCTCTTCGGGGTTGATAAAATAAGTGCCAGTTGAACACGGGTCGATGTAATAGACTTAACTACTCACTTACAAAAATTTGCTGGTCTAGTGCCAACATTTGAAATCATTTTTATATATGTATGTGTGTTTGTATATCTACATACATATATCCTTTTAGTTTCTATCCCTTTTGTTTTTTACTTGTTTCAGTCATTGGTCTACTGTCGCGCCTTGATGGGTTTAGTCGATTTTATTCATTTTATTTAAGCCTGTCATTGCTGAACCTCATTATTACAAGATCCTGAACGAGCCAACGCTGGTTTATCTATCGGAGTGAGATAAGTCCAGAAATGCACACGCAAAGCACTCTCCAAACTACCACACGTCAACAAATATACTTGCAAAGTGTGGGTCGATTCGAGCCAGTAGTAGAAGGTACTTGTCGTAGGTGCTATAAAAGAATTAACGAAGCTAATTTTATCAATTAGGGAGCACAAAACACCATTAAGTCTTTTGTATCCAATCTAAGGCTAGTGAGGGCGATGCTTTGAAAGTTCAGTTTGAGTTTACACAAACTGTTATCTACTTAGGGAATATGCAAATAACTTAAAACTGCAAAGCAAAGTGTTTTGTGCAGCATTTGTAGGGTGGAACACGGTTAGGACGAGCGCAAGAGAAATCTGTGTAACGATGTGAAATGACTACGACCAGGAATTAAAGCGAAATTGCGGTCTCGGCTGACAGGATGTTTGCTTCCACTCTATGTGGCTCATCAACCACTCACTGTCTGAAATGCTAATTGATCCATTAATCTATAATTTAGATGGCAACTAGATGAACATTTAAAATGGTGAATGCAAAAATATCAAACGGAACTATCTTAACTTAGTTTATCAATAACAATTGATCAAAGATTTATGAGCAAAGTGAACGTAAATGATAAATAATACGTACTACGTCTAATTAGTTTACGAAGCTAAATTTTCCAGCTTATTTAATTAATAATGGGAAACTTTCGGCGTGTTAATTAAAACCTGAGCATGTTTTACGAAACCCTTTTTTTTCCTGAACGTAGTGTAAAGATAACATAATATAGTTTACATTATGAGTACATAATGACTTCTGAGTAATTAGAAGTACTTGAGAGAAAATAATTTTATGAAATATACAGGTTATTTTAATTGAATAGATAATATTTACTTAAACATGATTTATTGATTAAAAAGTACCAGAGTACCGAAGGAATCATTAATTCACGATGCTTGGAGTTATACTAATTTGATCTATATCCTATCTTAATTTTCTGACGAACAAAACAGTAAAAAAATCTGGTGATGCACCACCAAACAAGTGCTACACCTAATAATTACCATAGAAACGACACGAAAGGCAGGAATCTACAACCGACTGTACGTGTGTGTGATCTCACATAGATCATAGCCGTTACAATTAGTACCATGTACCATTTAGTCGCTACTTGTTTTAGGTATCTCCCCATGTTGCAAAACAAGCCGAGAAGAGTGGGTCGGTAATACTTGAGTGACGAACAAAGGTCATTATAGCAAGTGCAGTAAAAACAGACAGAAAAGTCATCACGCTTGTGGGCCGGAGGCTACACAGAGTCACATATATTGTGAAAAATTTCATATAAGTCAATTGAGTGAACTTTCGCTGTATGCTATCCGGGGTATCTGTGTGTGTGTATGTATGCATATATTAGCGCATATATTTGTGCTTGTACGCATGTAAAACATTTACGCCATACCGAGATAACGCTTTTGTACTTTATATTTAGTGGTGCAAAATGTATAAAATGTAATACTGCATATCTTTTTTTAAAAGAGGAAAACCCATAAAAGAAGGAAAATAAAGCAGAGCAACCCAGTTATACTGTGAAAAAGAAAATGCACAGCAGTTATTTCATTTTTAATAGCTTACTGGCTCTTTTTGTAGTCCTCCCAGAAGATGAAGTGACAGTTTTTGCTCAAAGTGCTCTCTCATTATTAATACATGTGTAAGTCTACTAGGGTTCCTTCTAACTAAAACATGACAGCTTTGGCAACATAGAGAATGTCAGAGAAATTTTCTAAAGTGTTCTCACCTGCATTAGCAAGCAATCCAAAGGCGTGTGAAGATTTTAAATATTGGAAAGCCTCCACTTATTTTATTTCATTAACCCCATACCCATTTTTGTAAATTACAAGCTTTGTTATTGTTACTACTGCTTTCGTTGATGCTGGTGCTGCTTAGCCGTAGTCTGGCCCTATAGATTCATGATGAAATGTGTTCCAGCCGTAATCGTTTCGTATTGACATAGAGTACATCGAGCAGACGATGTCCCTTATAAAACTTAGCAACGAATTAACCTATGCAAATATGCATACATACACGCACGCAAGCGAGCACGCACACGCACTCATACATATATATAAATAATTATACCTTTATCTATGTATGTGAGTGTATGCCTCTCCTGTGTGAGAGTGCATATGTATATATGAGTCTGGCTATCATAACTATAATCCCTGACATACGCTCTAGGCTAACTGGGACTTTTGCCAATACACACGCACAGGTGTACACATATGCTTATATATATGTGCGCGCGTGTGTGTGTGTGTGTGTGTGTGTGTATGTGTATGTGTATGTGTTTGTGTACATATAAACGTATGTTTGAGTAGCCAATCTATGTCTCTAAATTTCACAGAAATAAGCACATGCACACACTCACACACACACGCGCACGTATACACCCATACACACGCGCACTCACATACACACACGCACACACACACACACACACACACACACACAAACACACACACACACACACACACACACACGTAAAAGAGGGGCAGAAACTGCGTTGACAGCAATAATAATAATAATAATCTTTCCAGGAGAGTTTGTCAATAAGTGGCGTTCGTTTGAGGGGTGGAAGAGCCTCCGTTGAATGCGTTTGCGTTCAACACATTGGATATGTTTCATATCACACACAGCAACCAAACTTCTTGACAACTTCACACAGTCATAAAGAACTTTGAACATGACATAAGTATAATTGTAGAACTATAACAACCAGTGAAGTGGAAGATGGACTTCTGTGTCGGAGATTTCAGTGATTATTTGACAAACAAGTGAGAGAAGAAGCAAAAGATCGTCTAACAGGTTGGAAAAATATTTAGAAGAGTGAGTACTAGGTTGTCAGCTGAAATGAAGTCCACTTGCATATTCTGAACTAACGATATAATTATATCAAGGTGTGCACAAAGCAGCACGTGCAGAGACATGCACACACATATATGCGCACGCGTGCGTGTATATGTATGTATATATGTGTGTGTGCGTGTGTTTGTGTATTTATGTGTAGGTATACATATGTGTATATATATATATATATATGTATATGTATGTATATATATATACATACATATGCATATATATACGTACACACACATATATATATATACTTATATATGCATACACACGCACACGCGCGCGCATGTATATATATATATATATATATATATATATATAT
>NC_068982.1:112367373-112369562 GCF_001194135.2 Octopus bimaculoides
TGTATATGTATGTATATATGTGTGTGTGTATGTACATGAACATTAATAACTGCAACGTATATGTCCAGTATCTTTTGCGTCGTTTAATGTTGTGACGAGAAAATTGATTGTTGTTCAGCGCTCTGACACAAAGCGGACAAATGATATTAACCACTCTGAAGACGTATAAACAAATGATGTCTTTGAAAATAACAATAATAATAATAATAATAATAATAATAATAATAATAATAATAATAATAATAATAATAATAATGATGATAATAATAATGATAGGTTTACGCTCTATATTCATATTAACCTCAATTGTTTGCGTTAACGAAACTTGAAAATCAAGGGGCCAGACAATATGATGACATAAATTTTGTGTATGGAATTTTAATAATTCCCTTATCTATACAATAGTCAATATAAATAATAGATGAATGCTCTAAATATATAATAAATATATAAATTATATATTCCACATTTTGTTAATATAAATGATCACTAAATATTTAGTGATCGCAACAATAATTCTAATTTTGGCATATTTGGAATTATAAACAATATGTTTTCCTCAAGGTTTTGTTTTATTTTTTTTGTCAGCAGTAAACAAAACCAAGAATCTGTCTATTTACTTGCAAGACATACTGATTTGAGAGACTGTAATAATAAGTCTATAGAAGTAGATCCGCATTGGCATTTACTTGTCGCGAGCCTGCTGGTGAGCGATGTTTAATGGTATTGCTTGTTACTTTTTTAAAACTTTATATGCACAAATAATGATTTCTTATATGTCCAAATAATATAAAAGGAAAACACGCCATGTTTTCATTAAGCCGTTAGCATTCCTTTGCACAAAGTAATCTGAAAGCGCGTGGTTTCTATAAGGATATGTCTTTTTTTTTTCTTCTTCCCAATTAAGAGAATATATAGTAAAACGAATGAAGAACAGCTCAGAGATCTACACAATACTGAGCATATTATATATCCATGCTTACGCACATCATGAAAATCCATATAGGCAATGAAAACATGCATAGTCAGAAAAAAAAACAGCAATACATTTATATATACGCACAGAAATACACACCTGAAGCATATGGAGAAAATAATTTGGAAATACAGTGAATGAAGACGACATTGAGATTGTGTAGGGAATAAAGAAAATAATCTATAATGATCGCATTTACCATAGCTCTTTATGTCTTCACGTACTGGTTTCTAACAGTAAACATGCTAGTGATTCAAGAGTGGAAAACGATATGAGATTGTGCCGTCTTCATTTCCTTCACGACTGAATTTGTTGGCATAAACATGTTGTAGCTATAAGTGGAAATTGTAGTCGATACCAGAACGGACAGCACTGGTCATGATAAGAGAGACACGAACTTGAGATTATTGTTTGCTCTTTGAAAGTACGATGCAGTTATTGGGAGAAGAAAATATTTTACGCTGTTCGGGAGCAGCCATAAACTTCCTCTAGATACAGTTTGTGTTTACAGAATGGAAACTCAACTATACCCTTTCCACAAAACCCTGAGATCGGAGCAGGTGTTGAAAAGATCTTAAGCATAGGAAAAGTTTAAAGGAGTTATGTATATACATTATATATATATGTGTGTGTGTGTGTGTGTGTGTGTGTGTGTGTGTGTGTGTGTGTGTGTGTGTGTGTGTGTGTGTGTGTGTGTGTGTGTGTGTGTGTGTGTGTGTTGTATTTATATATATGCAGCATATAATGTAACCAAGTAGAAAGGAATTATAGTTACACATAGTCTACATCCAAACAATATATTCTCAAGATTCATTCTGATACATATATTCCAGATGTATGAAAACAACAAAATGCATTACAATTAGATGGAAATGATTCTTCTTACGAAACCACTTCTTGGCGGATCAATTGATTGCTTATAAATGCTATTGATCATCGCAAATACTTTCTTTTGATTTAACTTTTTAACATTCTTTTAAACAAAAACAAATACATATATACAAAAACAAATATATATATACATATATATACATATAGATACGTGGGGTTGTATTGTTGGAGGTTGGTTTAACTAGTCGAAAACATCGCAGTGACCGTATAAAATATTTTTGCTTTAGAATACTATAGTATATATGTATATATATATATATATATATATATATATATATATATATATATGTGTGTGTGTGTGTGTGTGTGTGTGTGTGTGTGT
>NC_068982.1:112370086-112375699 GCF_001194135.2 Octopus bimaculoides
ATATATATATATATAGAGAGAGAGAGAGAGAGAGAGAGAGAGAGAGAGAGAGAGAGGGATAAAGAGAGAGTCAGACGGAGATAAAGAAAGAGAATCCGTGTCATATAACAGTAGCGTGGTATTGTTCTAAATCGATATTTCTAGTTCCTACTCTGTGTATAATGCTTCACTATCGTTACCTGGTCGTTAGGAGTCATTTTGCTCATAAATGTTAGTATGAGTAGCAAAAGATATTCTTAATTAACAAGAGATACAAAATGAATTTTTCTTATATCATCATATTATGAAACGTCAAGCAAAAGACTTTTGCTTCCTACAGTGTATCTTCTCATTAATCAATTTGTTGTACTATACTATGTGTATTCTGCATCCCTTCCAGGCTATATAATCCAAGTTAGCACGTAACCAACCGAACAGAAAGCAACCGGTGCCAATACAGACGTTGTGTTTCCTTTAGAACAATTCTTAATTGTATTATAACCAATTTAGACAGAGAAACGCTATTTTATTTTTGCTAAAATCTAATTAATTTTCTATTTCTTTCAGTCTTCTGTTAAAGTTTAATGATTTTTCAATTTTCTATTTATTATTGTTACATCTTCATTCTCCTAGTTTAACCAGCTTCTTTCTTCTCTATTTCAAACATTTGTTTTGATTTTCGATTTGTAGAATTGGAACAAAGAACATTCTCTCGTCGAAGTTTCTATATAATGATGTAGCAAAGGGACCGTTCATTGAAGATTGTGTGCAAAGATGTTAAAGGATCGTTCATTTGAGTTGTATATAATGATGTTGTTAAGAGCTCTTTCATTAAAGATTTTCTATAAGTATGTTGCTAAGGGATCTCTCATTGGAAGCAAAACGTTCAGACTAGAGAGAGTAAGTGGAATTGGAATTAGTATTAAAGAACTTTACCTTTGCATTCTATCTTCCACAGTTCTTTTAGAAAAAAATAATTACACTTATTTCCATATTCAAAGTCAATTGTCTCAACAGTTGACAAAAGTATCCTATGATGGCGGCAATGATACACGGACACTATTAAACCCACCACCGCAACCATTGTCTCTACAGCCACCTTAACTACAGCCAAGAATACCACCACCTAACACCACGACCACCATCACTGCCATCACCATCACCATCATCACTAACTCTACTACCACTACATTCAGCATTAGAATCTAGCGCAGCAAACAATGAGACATTTATTTAATCGCTCGATCAACTGGAAATAGCAGTGAAATCTTTCAAATCATACTTTTCTATTTTAGAAAAAGAGCATTTGGACACCTGATATACAAAATAAATGACTGTAATGTAAATCATTTCTATTTGAACTGACCTGGAGGGAAAGAGGAAAACAAGCGCAAATTTGCCTATCTTTTGTAAACATGCCTCAGAGAGCACGATTAATTTACCTATGAAGGATGTGTGTCTTATTCGATCAGCCCAACATAAGCCAGAGCTAAAATCTGGGTGAGACTGTTATATGTTTAAGGATTAACTTTAATTGTTAATTATACACATCGCTTCTGAATAAGAACGAAACTCTCTTTATAATTTGTTTCCCTTACTAAGAGATTTTATGTTTATAAAATAAATTATACTGTTCTTGCTACGTTTTACTTTTTCCGGTATGACTTTTATGTTATCAATCAAGCGTGATAACATTTCTTTCGAGCTGTCATTCAAACATTTTTTCATCGTTGTCTTTGTTATCGAAATTCTGGATTCGTGCCAGCACTAAAGATTGTCTTGAAATTCATAACTTGAAACAGAAATTGATAAATTATTTGTAATAGAGACACAACGAAAACGGTTTTAAAACTAATAAAAATAATACACGAAATGAAAAAAAAATAAAATAAAGCGGATATAAACAATAAAGTAATCATCGAATCGATTTTAATTATAAAAAGAGGATGAAAAGGTTAAATAAGATAAATAAATATAAATGCACAGTGAAACTAAAGACAAATAATACAGAAAAAAAAATTAATCAACGTATACTAAGTACAATAAGTACAGCAAATATTCTGTAAAAAGTTTAAATGTGAATAGAGAAATAATTAAGAAAATTCAAAAAGTACACCTAAACACATTGAGTAATCTAGAAAAATAGATTTCACAATATTAAGATTAATTATTACTGTTGTTGCTTCTGAATACAGGGTCACATTAGTTGTGTAAACCCTTGTTTGCTCTTTGAAAGGAATGGAGATGTTTTTCAGAAGTAATTAATAGACACATGTGGAGACTATCTAATCTGAAACTTCGCGATATGATCATATTGGGTAGGTATATTTATGAAAGGAATGTAGGTTATGTGCCACCTTTATAGTTGATCTGAGAATTGCAAAAAATGAATGTGAAGTGTCATACACCCCTTGAAAGTTTAATCACGGCCATCTGTAGAGTTTGTCTTTTTTTGTTTCAAGACAGAAGAAAACGTTGCCAAGGAATTTAATATTCTGAAACTGAAAGATAAAATGAATTTTTAAAGAATATCTTATATAATTCATAATGTAAGATATATGGTAATTCTTCTTTTGTCAAACCTAGAGCGCAACGAAAGAAAAGATGCATTTAAAGTAGTTACTTCGGAAAAGAAGGTATTTAGAATTTGTTATCAGTAAACCTGAAAGAACTCTTGCAATGCTGGATTATAAATCTGAATGTCAAATGCTAACATCAGATGTAAGGAACATCTCTGTTGTGATTCATAGATAAGGATCTCTCAAATTCATTCACGATGATGTCCTCATGGACATCATCGTACAATGTCCTCATGGCACAAGGATACTGCGTTTTTGTATGAAGAATTAAATACTGAAGAATGGGCATACTTGTTTCTTGCATAAGTTAGATTTCTTTCAAAAGATAATGTATTGGCTCAAGTTGTATTGAAGAAGGATGAACACTGAAAGAATTCTGGTCGAGATATCGAAGGAGAAAATCAAATGTGCACATGAAATTTCTGATAACAAACGGAAGGCAAAACGAGCAGACCGTAATAACATTTCCATACGACTCAGTGCAATCAACAAGGCACATCAGTGCAATGTAACTACTGTTGACAAAATATATTAAACTTCTGAATGAAATTTGAAATTTGTGGAACGAAAAACTGATAGCAAGTCGTTATAACATTTTTGAAAAAAGAGCATTGCACGTTTGGAATCAAAAAGCATTAATTTTCATCAGCATTGTAGCTACGAGGAAGTTTGTTTACGTGGCCAATCACATTCCGTGTTTTCTGACATGAGCCGATTATCAACTCACACAAAATCCTTTAGGAATTAACCCCTCAAACTCCCTGACAGTCTGCAAGATGAATCTGTGGACTTTATAATAACTCCACAGTTAAGGATCTGCTTGAGACCACTACCTTATAAATATTTCAAGTCTTCTATGGTGAAGTGTTACTCAATTGCATCTTAACAAGTAGCGAAACTTTTGCAGTTCTCATCCACCAATTATTGTGAACGGAACAAGTTTGGTCAGCAATGTGTATAACCAAAAACAAATTCCAAGCAAGTCTATCAATTAAGAATAATATATTAGTTTGTCTCTGAATCTATCCTTAGAATATTACTCGATGGCAAATGCCCAGCTTCTAATCTCATAACAACTTTAACACTAAACTTAGCGGAATTGCTAAAAAAAAAAAATAATACACAACGCTACGAATCTAGGACAAAATACCTTACATCAAAGTTCTAATCGCCGCTTATCCTTGTTATTAAAATATAACATCATTACGGCGATGATCCGAGGCAAATGCCAGAGCATCAAACCAGATAGTTCTGAGTTCTTGGATGGTAGACTTTATTTAACATCCTGTTTAACTCTATCCGCTGGTCTTGGGACACCTTTGGTGTAGTCTACTTTGTTGATAGTATTTGGCCCAGTCTCCAGTTTGAAGATAATTTCTTACCTTCCTCCCATAAGCCTCAGATCCTGAAAATAGGGACATAGGAGAGTCTGTTCCCTCCCTGACTACACGGTACAGACATACATTAGTTTCGTTATGAAATATAAATAATTTTGCTAACTTGACAATTTTTGACTTTCCTTGGAACAGCTTGATGAAGATAGAAAAAGAAAAAAACACCCAGTAACATTTCACCAAAGACAAGTTACACACTTTCTGTCCCCGAAAAAAATATTAGCGTCTACTTATTAGTAACATATGCACACTCGGCCAGAACTAAGACGGTCTGCCTGATTTGCATCAGTGAAAACGTTGATAGCACGGCTTAATTGATTATCAGAACCACTAGTCGGTGTTCTTGCGACAAGCAGAAATGTAAGTTAAACATGTCCTTTCAGGAAACTCAGTTTTGCATTGCATGGGAAAGGAAATACCATGGTTAATCCAGATGTTTTCCTCTCCGAGTTCCGAAAATGATTAATGTATCTAGTTTAGACCTCTATTGATATATCATCAAATAGCAGTAAGTTATTATCTAACCAAAGAGAATTATCACTTATATCAATTTGCAGTATATGTAAGGCAGGTTGAGAACAAATTGCATGTACTATAAGCTGATGTTCCCTTTATGGACAAGAAATGAGAAACCGGTAGCAGCTGATAAACAACAAAAGTTGTTAGATCGATCTCATTTTCTTGACAGTGCCAAAAAAATCTTTGGACTAACCAGGATGTTTACTTTCCTCCAGAAATCTAAACTTTGCTATAGATACACGTTTTTACAGTTTACTTTACATTTCTGCATGCACAAACACATACATAAACGCATACACACACGTTTGAGTGTGCATTTTTATTATATGTTTTTATGTTATGCACTTTTATAAAATATATTCTAAATAATAGTCACACAATTGAGTCATATGACAAAAAATTATTTTGTTAACCTACGCTCTAAAATATAGATGCATTAAAAAAAGTAGTTTCACCCATTAAGACCTTCAACAAAAATATCTCCTACTTATAAGAAATAATAAAAGCATAAAAAAAGATACCGGATAATTTACACGGATTCTCTTCATAAAATGAATCATATCTGAGTTGATAAAATTCACAGTCACTTAAAATCATCGCAAGCTTTTGCATAAGTGCCTTTTCAAGAAACACCTCAAGTGACCTTCAAACAAATCAATCCAAGTGATATTGTATTAAACGTCTTCAGCTAATAAAAGAGTATTAATAGGATAAATTGAAAATTTTAATGATGAACAATATCAGAATAATCCTTGAATTGGAGAGTCTAGTAGAGCTTTACCAGGAATACTATTCTTATAGAAGCTACATAAAAAAAAATAAAAATGCTGGCTTTTGAGAACGATAAAAGTATGCATATATACGTCAATACATGTTAGTATACTTACAGATATAATTGTACGTTAAATGTATGTATGCTTGATAGTAATTCTTTAATGAATAATAAACTTATATGTATCTAAATATATATTCCCGTATGTGCAATGTCACATACAAGATATCTTTCTCAACTTATTGTTTTTCTGTGCACACTTATACATACATATGTACACACACACTGACACAAACACACATACAAACACAGACAGACATACACACACACACACACACACACATATAATCGCCTTCAGGTAATAAAATAC
>NC_068982.1:112375825-112397381 GCF_001194135.2 Octopus bimaculoides
TATATATATATATATATATATATATATATATGCATATGCTTATAGACTTACATAGACACGTTTCATATATATATATATATATATATGCAAGACATAAGATAATCATTTTTGTTTACGTCGAAATTTTATTAGCTATATAACATATACTTCATTTTCATAATTAATGCCATTCATTCTATCTTTGTATCACTCAGGCACACCTAGACACACACACAGACACAGACACAGACACACAACGACACACACAGACGCACACAAACGCGCGCGCGCACGCACACACACACACACACACACATATGATCAATGTTTGAACAAACCTGAATGGTAAATGATAGTATTTAAATCTACATAGTTTTTGATTTATATGTACTGTCATTTTGTTTGTGATTGGAATTGATGTCATGAAACATTGTTTATAACCGGCCTTCATATATTTACATATTTTAATCCATTGTATGTACTGTATATTATAAGGTAGCGATTTTGTGGAATATATATTCAAAATCATATCACATTAGAAACCCTACGGAACATAAGAACCCATTTTTAAAAACAGAAAGACACATTGAATTATGTAATTCTAGATACATTGTCATCTGAAAATAAACTAGGACTGTCGTTGTTGGAAAAATTTGATGATAGGTATATCAAAAGTGAGATGGGGCTAAAACAACAACAACAACAAAGAGAAGAAGAAGAACAACAACAACAACATATTGTTGCGACAGTTATTGATTGTTTATCATGTGTTCAAGCATCGCTGCGTGGTAGGAAGTTTGCTTCCCAACCATTGATTCCAGATTCAGTTCAACGAAAACCTTATGAGTGAACGGAAACTTAAAGAAGTCCACCGTGTGTATACATATAGATCATCCAAGGAAAGTCCTTGGATAACTGAAATACAACTATAACATCCTACATATATATTTATTTTTTATTTTTATTCTCTTATTTCCCTTTATACTTCCTGTATCCATCCTTTTCCAAAATAGCTCCTTAGATTGAACTCTACTACTTCCTTCTATTTAACTCTTTCATATCGTCTCTGATACAGGGATATCCCTAATATCTCAGGAACAGCCATAGGACAAACTTTCTCTTTGTAAATGTCTTAAAATTTCCACGCAGCCTTTGCTTTGTTGTCTCATTTTATTTAACATATACATGCTCACACAAGACCCACATTAGACTCCTCAGCTGTATTATTATCGAACCGAGAGTCTAACAACGGTCCTTCTGTAGTGCTTACATAGCCTTACCAGCCATTTGTGTGTATATGTGTGTGTATTTTTGTGTGTGTCTGTATGAACATACAGTGGTTCAGCAAAAAGGCCGAAAGTATAAGTAACAGGCTTAAAATGTTTAGTACTGACGTCATTCCCTTCGTTTAAAACTCATCAAGGAGGTACTCCTGCATGACGACTGTCTACTGACTTAAACAAGTAAAGCTAAAAACGTTATCAAAGAAACTAAATGATCGTTAGTCGTTCATATCTCGCTTTTGTGGAGTTGTTTTCTGAGTTTTCATAATAAATATCAGTATCGTACTTATCTGAGCGGCCGAATCGTTAGAACATCGAAGAAAATAATTACGATACTTTATTATGATTCTTTATATCCCGAGTTAAAATTTGTGAGGACCATTAAAATATAGTACCAGTAAGAATGGGTTTGATATAATCGACTAACTCCTTACTTAGATTTCAGCCCTTGTGGCTATGTTAGAAATAAACATTCTGTTCTACTTTAGGCACAAGGTTTCGAAATTTTGGGGGAGGGAAGCCAGTCGATTAGATCGATCCCAGTACGCTACTGGTACTTAATTTATCGACCCCGAAGGGATGAAAGGCAAAGTCGACCATGTCGGAATTTGAACTTAGAACGTAAAGACAGACGAAATACTGCTAAGCATTTCTACCGGCGTGCTAACGTTTCTGACAACTCGCCGCCTTAGTTAGAAATGAATATTAAACAAAACCAACAACAGTGTCTTTACTTTGTTACCCTACGTGATAAAAATAACGGATAAGACTCCTTAGAATACAATACTATCTTACAGTCTTGCTCTCTAAGACAAGAAATATAAGAAAGGGTAAAAAAATCTTACAAAGATGGGATAATCAGGTTAGAATGTAGCTTAAACAACAACAATAACAACAACACTCTCATACTGGAATGGGTGTTAGTGAAAAGGTAGAATTGTTAAAGTGCTGTATCTTGTGGTTTCTAATCACAACCTTTCAGTGTTTGACTTTAAATCTCAAATAAGAAATCGAGTAATACTTTTTTTCATTGAATTAGAAAGGGCTCAATCAATGAAAGAAACAATCAATGACAGAGCTCTATCTTTAAAATTTAGTTTAAGACAATGTGCTAATATCAAAAACATTGCACTGGAATTGCCTTGTTATTGTTAAAGATTATTAGTATTTCTAAAATTTTTTATGGATTACACCTCAGCAAATGTAGAAATGTCTTTGTTATATTCTGCACTGATATGAATAATTTTATTGTAATAATTGCTTTAGGCATATCAATAAATTCTATCATTTACAGAGGTTTTATTAGATTTATCTGTTTACATTTATGCAGATTACGTTACGCTGATCTAAATTAATGATGGTGAGGTTAAAATGTTTGCTACGCAGCCCCGTGTTTTTCCGTTTAGTTTCATTGCGCAGAAATTTGTTGAAACGATTTTACGTAGCGCCTGGGCAGAACAATAATCTGTTAGTGAATTTGGTGGACGAAAACTGTGCGGAAGCCGTCATAGTGTGTGTTGCGTGTATGTGCGTGTTAACGTGTGTGTGTGTTTTGTGTGTATGAGTGTGTGAATGTGTGTATATGTACGCTTGTTTATTTTTGTCTCTCACCGCTTCACAAATGGTGTAAATTTGTTTACGCGAATTTTAGATGTTATGTTCGGCAAAGAGATTGATAGAATAAGTAACAAACATAAAATAATTACTGGCATCGATATGATAAAAAAAAAAAAAAATTCTAGATGGTGTTACAGTCAAAAGTCTGAAATAAAAAAAAAAAAGAAATACATGAACAATACTAACTTGCATGTATTAGGTTTACCAGTAAATACTAAGATGTAATCTATTAATATCAACATGTGTACTAGGCTTATTTGTGTATTGTATGATGCAGTTATCAGTTACTAAAGTTATAAAATATGTTAGGTTTAGCTATGAATTCTAGCATTTATGTAGAGTAATTATTTTCTGCAGGTTTATATATTAATACTAAAATTTATATAGAGTGTGCTAGGTTTTTTTTCTATTAATCCTAACAATTGTGTAGAGTAATGTGCTGGGTTTATTTAACATCACATCACTATAGTGATTAGACAAACAATGCAGAAGTCATTTTAGTAAACAACAGCGTTTGAGTTATCCAGACATAAATTGCATTCACGACCTCCTAAAAAAAGTGGTTACCGTTGTTATTGTTAAACTCCAGCTCCACTCTAATCAAGTATGATCGATGGTTTTACAGCATTGACCATCTTGTCTTTTGTTTTAGTAAAAGCATATCCGAACTATTCTTTCAACCTCATCTGGACGTTACAATCAATGTGATTTGAAGCAAAAGTTGTCGTTATTTCTATCAAAGCGGTGACCACGTCCAGGTTCTTTTGCGGTTCTAGTGTTGGTATTTTATTCTATCTCTACCGTTACATATAACCTACTTAACACAAAATTAAATACTTATGCAACTCTGTTAATGTAATAACACCATAAAATACCCATATGAAAAAAGTTATTAATGCTACTTGATGATAGGGAAAAAAATCAATCTATCAGTCAGAATAGATGAATAAATAGATAGATTGATTGATTGGTAGTACGCTTATATGTAGGTAGGCTTCTAATCGGCTTAAGAACTGTATGTTGCAAAACATGTGTAATAATTCTGGTTTCTTAAAAAAAATATAACTATATTTCTTTTTTATTTTATTTATCAAGGGGATCTTACATTTACCGATTCTACCAATCTGAGAATTTATGTTTTTTAATTGTTTAGAAAACAAATTTTATTCTACTTTATTTGTTTTCCTATTGAGAGAATATCTATACATTCTCCCAGCATCAATGACTATTTCTTTGCGTCAGCTTGTTATAAAAATTTGGAAATGTTTATGTTTCTATTTGTAGTTTTTTCAACCCTTAAATATCTAATGGTCTTTTCTCATTTTCATTAGTCTCCATCTTGTTCCCTCTGTTTACATCACATATTGCTTTATCTTGCTCTTTATATTGATTTGTCCGTAAATGTATTACATTTAGCTGCGCACATATTCACATATTTTTAGTCTCCCCGCCGATACTTTGCAGTTTTCTACTTTCTTATAGCTTCTATTCTCTTTTCTCTTCTATTAGTTTTCCTGCTTCATCTATTTCTTCCTCAATACGCTGCATATTCTATCATACTTTACCGTATTACATTCCTACACATTCATTTTCCTTTTATTCGAAGTATGAAACATTTTTTCTTCTTTGTTTGTTTCGAACCGATTTCGAAAACAGCATACATAGAAAAAATAAAAACGAAAACAAAAAGCGAGGTAAAACTGTTGGTGGCGCCACCTGTCCGCCACAGAGCAAAAAATCAATGATGATGCTGATAAAAGTTAAAGGATGAAGTGTGTGTTCGGCTGCACTGCATTTGGTAATGCAGAAGAGCAAATCGTGTGAGTTAGAGAAAGCTTACATATATTTAGAGAGATAAATATTGATAGAAAAGGGAAAGGAGTAAATAACAGCTAGAGATGCAAGGGAGTAAATATTGAGAGGAAAAAGAAAGACACATAAATAGTGCTTATAAGTAGAAAGATAACAACAGACAGAAAACATAATGTACATTAGCAGAAAAAAAAAAGACAAAAACATTGGAAATACATTGAAAAATCAAAGATACCAGCAGTAGCAGCAGAAACGAAATAATAAATGAAAGATTTAAAAATTGTGAAAAATGCGACTGAGAAATACTTTTGTATATAAAATTTTATGATACAGAAGTCTGTACTGAATACAGAGTCGTGCTATATAAAGAAATACATAATACCTATCAAAAGGGAGCAAGGAAATAGGTTGTAACTACATAAATCAGAGGATATAAATCAAAATGTATGTACTATTTTATAATTCAATAAAACAGAAATTACGTGTTTATTGTATAAGAATTTATGTCATTTATACAATATATTTTTACGCCTTAATATTGTTAGTACTTATGTTTTTGTCAGAGAACTTTTCGATTTCAATAATTCTCTATGAAGTTTTGTTTTTCAAAGAATTGTCCCTGATATTGTCGCGGAAACAGAACAATCAATTCATTATCTTATTGAGCCAATATCATAGAAACTTCTATCTTCTAAATGCTTATATGCCTGTGTGGAATACGTCATACTGCAGCGTAAACAAAACAGACATTTAGCAAAGTATTATGTTTATAAATTATTTTATAAATTCATTAGTTATAATTATTGGTTTTAGTATTTCTGATCATAGAAAGAAGTGTTAGATAATTTAGATAATTTTAGAGTCGACATCAAGTTGCATTATTGGCATTGTTTATCCTGAGTGTAACTGTAAATTGAACTGCCTCCAGAAGTATGATGTACAAATATTTAATATTCCTTGCTTTTCCTTAATGAATATATTGAGTTTTGTGAATATATATGAGTCTGAAGTGATGGTTGACAGAAAAAGAGAATAAGAAGCAGTGAAAAGTAAAGCACAATCTTTAACGTCTATCGTAACCAGATACGTATAAATGAAGTAAAAACCTTGATAAATAAATATCTGAAGTAAAACTTTATGTAAATACATGCACGATTCAATTAGTATCGTAGAACAAATTGGGAATGAAAGAAAGTTAGGAACATGAACAAGTCTATAGAAATAGCTACCAGAAATTGATTATTCTATGCGTAGTATTAAAAATAGCATTTCAGAAGAAATTAATGTAAAATAGAAGGGTGATAGAGTGATACATGTGTTAATTATTTATTTCTAAAACAGTATATTCAAGCAAGAAAACAAGTTTGTTGATATCATTAAAGTTTATTGAACTCTGACGTTCTACCATGTACGTATGGGGTTCAACTTCGAGGCAGGCCTAAGAAATAGACATGATGAAAAGCGTACGAGATGTGGACATAAACCTCTTTTTGTCTATCAGAAATGAAACTGATTATTGTATTTATCTTTATTGTCAGAGGGTGAGTTATTTGAAGAAAAGTTGAATTTTATTCCTTGTCGGGGAAACGACCATACAGATTCTTGCAGTCAATTTGATCGCTAGTAATAACAAAATTTTTCTTAAATATAGTACTAATCTGTTATAAGAGAGAAGTGGTAGAGCGAAGTAGTAAGCATAAAGCCAAGGGGAAAACATTTTTGCACGGAGTGGCAAAAGAAGACAATTGACTAATCATTTGGTAAATACTTGCTCCCCTTTTTCTCTCTTTCTCCCAGAATATATCAAAACCTCCCTCTATTCTTATCCTCTCCTGATGTTTACCTCTTCAAATTAGGCTATACTCTCAGTCCCACAGAAAATTAATTGTATATATAGAAAACATCGATCTTCTCAAACAGTATTTTGCGAAGCCTGTATCGGGATAATCCAAAGCAATTACCATTGAAAATATCATTTTAACTACACCTGTATTGGATCCTTTAGTCAGTACATGATTTGTGTAACGAATTTCACTAGCTCATAAATCAAGTGAAAGACAACATGCACACATATTACATACATACGTACGTACAAACATACGTACGTACATACATACGTATGTATGTATGCATGCATATGCACACACACACACATATATATGAAGGCGGGTGAATACACATTTTGGTCTAGTAAATTAAAGACAGTTAAGTCTGTCAAGTTGTTATTATTTGTTACTGCTAAGAATAATAATCATAGATAATATTGCAGCAATGGAAATATTTTCCAGTTACGTTTAGATGTTTATCAACGAGTAAGAAGAAATGCAAGATGGAATGCCACTCTAACTAGTTCGAAGATGACATAATGATAGTTATACCAATCAAACAACTGTGGCGTAATGACAGTTGCTTAGCGTAAAGGGGACAGATCGATTATGTCATTAATTCAGCAGAAAACTACTGATTCTTATCTAAGAACTACACCAGATAAGTATAGGTAATTAGTAAGAAATACAAAAATATTGATTTCAGAGGACAGCCATTGCAAGTGGGATAAAACATGGCAATTTAAAATTGATTTCTAACATAGGAACACAGCCTCAAAATCAGAGACGTGGTATATTTGATTAAATTAACTTCAGTGCTTGACTGGTTCTTTATTTTATCGTCCCTGTTAGGATGAGAAGCAAAATTGATCACGATTGGCTTTGAAATCAGAAAGTAAATGTATACAACTTAATACCGCAAGGCAATTTTCCCGTCTTGCTATCGAATATGATAATCCTCCTACAAGACAGGTATTCTATATAATATTGTTGCTTTCTTATATTATCACAAAATTGCAGTTTTGCGAGTGTTTGTATACTTGGTTAAATTGATATCAGTATTAGGTGGTACTTTACTTTTTACAATTTCGCAAAGAAGAAATGCAAACTAGACATTGGCAAGAATTGAAACCAACCAACACGGAAATAACCTTTACTAAATACCACAATGCGTTTTCTCTGATGCTCTACAGATTATGTGAATCCACTGCCGGATAGTTATTCAATATTAACTCTACATAAGGCAGTGAGATGGCTAATCATCAGCACGCAGGGCAAAATGCTTAGCGGCATTTCGCCCTTCTTTACGCCCTCAGTTCAAATTCCACCGAGGACGAGTTTTCCTTCCATTCTTTCGGGGTCAATAAAAGAAGTACTTCTTGTAGACTGGAGTCGATGTAATCAACTTTCCACTCCTATCAAACGCCTGCCTTGTACCAAAATTTGAAACCAATATTAATTCTCAATAATACGTTCAACTTGGCTGTATAAGGATTTGAATTATATATTTTTTAACTCTAGAGGATACAGTCAAAAACCACGAATCGCGATTTCTTTCTCGTTGGGATTCATCCGTCTTTGGCGCGGTTAAAACCATGCCTGCTATGTTAACTGTGTGACTATTCTTATATCAAGAGAGTTACTCATATGTGAACAGCCTGATTGAATAGTGAGCAACGAAAGCTGACTTTCAGGAAAATAGTAAAACTAACGTTTCGGTTTACGACCAATGGATTTCAGCCGAAATTTCTATCCCTCATGGATAATGTTTAGTAACTCAGAAAAATACCGTCGTTGTTTAACCTATGACCATTATTTGTAAACACAAAAGAGTTATTTACGATATCTGAGTCGTTAGATGATGATGATGACAACGACGACGACGATGACTTCAATGACGACGACTTCGAAGATGACCAAGACGACGACGACGATGATGATGACACTTTCAAAAAATGAGCAGCAGAAAAAGAGCAATAACAACGAAGGTAGCAAAAGATTTATAACATATCCACAAGGCCAATATAAGATTATAGGTTATCCTGTTTTATCTGATATAGAAGTGAAAGAGAATGAGAAAGGAAAAACATTTCAAAGTATAAAAACTTGCTAGATAACCAAGAAAACTGCAGGACATGTGAGTGATATCATCTCGGTCGTTTTGAGAACATTGGGAACCATTATTAAAATAATTGTTCAAGACACTGCATACATGAGAATTGACAACGGTATTGATAGAGAAGTAGAAACGTTGTCAGCGACAATCCTTCGCAGAATAATGAGTATGGAGGAAATCTGTTGATGTCAAATCTCAAGACATGGCTCTGTTGACGTTATCAGCGAAGTAATCTGCAAATATTCCAGAAATTTATTGGGCTATAATAAATCGAAAACCAGAATTTTCCTTTTTTCCATTTACAATGAAACATGGGATCTGCTACTATTCTCATTTCCTTTGTTATTGTTGTTGTTATTTGTTGTTGTTTTTGTTGCTGTTATTATTATTGTTGTTATTGCTATTGTTGTTATTGTTGTTATTATTATTATCATTGCTATTATTATTGCTATTGTTATTATTATTATTGTCATTGTTATTATTATTGCTATTATTATTGCTGTTGTTGTTGTTGTTGTTGTTGTTGTTGTTGTTGTTGTTGTTGTTCTTCTTCTTCTTCTTCTTCTTCTTCTTCTTCTTCTTCTTCTTTTTCTCCTGATTATCATTATTATCATTATCATTAAGGCGGCAAGCTGGCAGAGTCATTAGCGTGCCGGGCATGCTTCTTAGCGGCATGTCGTCTGTCTTTTCGTTCTGAGTTCAAATTCCGCCGAGATCAACTTTACCTTTCATCCTTTCAGAATCGACAAAATAAATACTAGCTGAGCACTGGGGTCGATATAATTGACTTAGCTCCTCCCACCCACCTGAAATTGCTGGCCTTTGAAATCATAATAATAATTATTATTGTTGTTACTGTTTATGTCGGTATTGTTTGCTGATGCTGTTTTTTTGGCTGTTGTAGTTGTTTTTGTGGTTGCGGGCTATGCGATCGTTGGAATTTCTACGTTAGCTAAATGTTAAAATCTGGTGGTGGGTAAGAGCGGGCCTCGAGCCTAATGTATTTGGTATTATAGAAAGTCAAAAGGCGTATTTGTTAGAGCTTGGTAAAATAAGCCTTACAGTATTTGTTCCGATACCTGAGTTCAACAACCCCAAAGTCTACTTTACCTTTCATCCTTCAGCTGACGATAATATGAAGGATCAATTAATAAATAAAATAACGAATCTAGTTCTGTACTGAAGTTAATATCATCTAGTATCCAACTATAGAAAATGTTGAGGAGCCGTCCATATGTTAGAAATCATTAGTATTTGGTATTGTATTTAACCTCCAAGTCATTTGTCTGTAATATCGAACTCAGTTCAACAATACATAATAAATACAATATGTTTATAACAATTTTTCTACCTGTACATCACATGCTACATGACTTGATCTTATTGACTACAATACATTTTTTATTATGGAAAATTTTGTTTTGTTGTGGTACTTTTATTTTTACATTCCAAAAAGAATGGTTCATAAAAATTGTAAATCTAGAGTTGAATATCATATTGCTGTCGGAGCAGTGGACAATATATGATCAATGGAAAACAAATAGAAAGGAGAGATTAATTTCAATGCATCTCAATATGTTAAAGCACTATAGAATGAAATAAGGAACCATTCTTTTCTGAAAGCAACTTTGCAAATGTATTCATATGTAAATATTATTACGTCTTTACTGTTGTCTTCTCTAAAACGGTCTTCCATTTCTTCGCAAATTCAACAAAACACAAACTGTGTATATTCTAGTAAGAGAAAATTCAATAATATTGCTTTTGTAATTTGCTTTTTTCTTAAAAGATGTATAACAAGACAAATCTGATGTTTATTGATTATACAAGACATTAAACATGGGTTTGTGATCTGACTGTTATTTTGTACACAAGCAAGATGCGAAGCAATTAAATTATATCAGATGAAAGTTTATGCCTGACCTGAATTTAGGTTTTGTGGTTGTGTAGATAATTTACTGAGTACATATATATTATGACCGATGTTGTGTTCTGTTTATTTTAAAGCTATAGTGATAAAGTATAACAAGGAACAACAGAAGAAAATACAAACCTAAGCATGATTTTTGCCTACTTCCAAACTATTTTAATTTCTACTTGTCTATGAATAAGAATCCATACAAGAGATCAATATGATTACAAATATGCCTTCAACACAATGAAGCGAAGAACATATTCCTAATCTGATTTTACGTCAGTTATGTATCATTTATGTATCAATTCGATTAGAGAACTAATCTATAAAATTTATATATGCATAACAAAGAAACAAAAAAAACCTGTTTCAACCAACTCAATAAGGTCAAAGAATACATAATGAATATTTCAACTGACTTGCATGATCCAAAATCTGTGCATATATGCTAGCATAATGCATATATGCATGTATATATGTATGTATGTATGTATGTATGTATGTACATATGTACGTGTGTATGTATGTATGTATGTAAGCATGTATGTATGTAATGCATAGAGACATACATACACACATACACACATTATACGAATATATACACAAATGCACACATATATGTATATATACATATATTATATATTACTATGCAATTATATGTAGTGTTTATATCTGAATACTGTGACTTTCACTTGAATATTATTTTACGAATGGATCATATATAATATTTAAATTTTGAAGTTAGTAGGCAACGCTGCTTAATTCAATGTTTTGTATTTTGAATTTATTATGCCATTGCAAGAATTAGAAAGAAAGATTCCCTTTCACTTGTTAACTTAAAATATCATTGTTCTGATTCGAGTAAGGAAACTCTGATTCTGGATTGTGTTTTATATATCACCTTAAAATTATTAGGAATTGACCATTTTAATGGTTGACTTGAAAATATTCAGTTATTGTGTGAGATTTCAATCATCTATTCTTTTGTCGACCGAATTGGCATTCAATCATTCTGGATATATTTATCTACTAATCATGTGATTGCACGTAAACAGGCATTGCAGAAAATTTCATCTTCGATATACATTATGAATGAACTTCAAGTGAAGAAATCAAATATAACATTATCTAAATAACATATGCATTCTATTTAAAAATGTATATACTCTTGAGAACAGTAAGCAAATATGAAATCATAACTGAATTAGAGAAAGTAAATATATCTTACCCTCTTGTTCATATCTTAATTTCATATTTAGATTGTGAATAGTTTAAGTAGTTTTAAAAAGAAGACACACATAGTAAAAATGTGAGAACAAAAGAGGCGAGGAAGAAGTGCCATTAAAACTACATGCCAGAAAACAAACATATATTTAACAATCATAAGAACACAAATCAAGAGTATGCACATGAAAGTAACTGGATGTATGTGTGAATGGATGTAATAAATATATATATATATAATTCTTAACAATATTATTGAAAGTTTCGACCAGCTAAGCACTCGTCAGCCTGCGTTGCATTGCAGTTAATCTTGGCTTTATATAGTCTTTACTGAGACTATGGAATTGTTTAAGGAGCCACAAAATAATGTAAGTGGTATGTTCTATGTGGAGAGGTATTAAGGTCGTTGGTCAGTATGGTTCCCTCTAGTGGTTCATTTGTTTTATAAGCAATTTGATTAATATGTAGTAATAACTCCACCCTCCAAATACAAACATGAAATGCCTTAAATAGCAACAAAAACAAGTGAACTGATCAGCTAAAACATACTAGCAACTTACATTATTTTGTGAACCCTTTAAAAGATTCCATCACAAAAACACAATTACTAAATTTTTGGATATAGACAAAATTTTAAAACTTTGGCCTTAACATTGTCAAAGGAAAGGCTTAAATCCAATAAAACCAAAAATAACTAACACTACGGGCACATCCTCTGATCAAAAACGCTTCTCATACCTACCTACATCTTTTTTTTTTTTGTGAATCTCTAAAAAGCAATTGCATACACTGAAACGGGCGGACCTAAATATACACACCTGCTTACAAACTTCTACGTGCATGAATAAATTTCAAAACAAAAATATAACCCTAAATTTAATCAATAAATATTTCTCTGAAACACCTTTCCATCATAGCCCACTCTAAAACCTAATTACGACCATACGCAAAACTACATACCCAAGGATGATTTTAACTCAACAGAGGCTATATAAATCCAAGATTAACTTCAATGCATCGCAGTCCGAAGGTGGTGAAGCTTGTCGGAACTTTGAAGTCACTGTCAATAATATTCTTGTTTAAGAATAATAAATTTGTACCCTACAATAGTTTACAGTTACCCTTCAGATTAATGTAAGATGTTTTTCATTATAACTGAACATAAAAACAGACATTAATATCTATACATATGTGCATACGTGTGTGTGTGTTTGTGTGTGTGTGTGTGTGTGTGCGTGCGTGCATGTGTGTGTATGTACGTATTTACATATGTATTTGTAATATATATATATATATATATATATATATATACGCATGTATATACACTGACACACATATATATTATGTATACGTATAAGTATATATGAGTGTTTGTGCGTGTGTGCATATGTATGTACATCCATCTATCTAACTCTGTATATATATATATATATATATATATATATATATTATGCAGGAGCCGCCAGAATTAGAGATAAAGAGAAATGACGAAACCGACCGAATGTGGAAGAAGTGCAAGAAAGTTCAAGACAGAGAAGAAAATGAAAAGAGAAAATGGGAGTGATTGTGTTATAGAATGATGGAGTGAATGAAATATATAACAGCTAATGTGATAGATAATGTGAACAGAATAGTTTGTTTCTGATGCATATATAGCATCTCTGGTGAATCCAATCTATCTAAAATAATACATATCAAAAAGAATATAAGTAACGCCTGTGGAAACGTAAGCACGATGTTGTTTAGTTGAGGACTTTCGCTCGTCGTATCACAAGCTTTTTGCCATAAACTTGCAACAATATTGACGTTAAAAGCGTTTTAAAAGCATTGGCTTTTGATGCAACCGGGGAGAGGCTAAAACTGTCAGACTTTTCACTCGTTACAACTCCTTCACACTCAGTAGATCTGTTTATGTACTACAGTGCAGGTACGCACATAAATGAATAACTGTGAAACAGATAAACGGCATTATTGGTGTAATATTGGTGAATTGGTGAGAGCAGACGTGATTGCAAAAATTGCAAAATGTCATAAGACTCATTGTAAAAGAAGTAATATACCAATATATATATATATATATATATATATATATATATATATATATATGTATGTATGTCTATAGATATATAGATAGATATGCACAAACACACATATATATATACATATATACATATAATACATATAAAGTGTGTTAGATAGTGTGAGGCTGTGTGTATGTAACTTTAAAACGGGTTTGATTAGAAAAACAATAGTGTTCTTTGATTATTATTAATGGTTGCATTCTGTTTTAAGATAATAATTTGGCATTACATTAGAATACAAAATATGATATAAACGATATTCTAAAACATATTGAAGTGGTAAAATTAAATAATTTTGACGATAAATTTTCCAAGGTACAGTGAAAAACAGTTTTCAGTATGTCAGCATTTTAACTGATTGAGGTATGTTATTTCTTGGAGGTATATAATATAATTTCAACGGAAACACAATATAACATACGTTATAAAAGGATTACTAGTGTGGATTCAACGAAAACTATATTAACAGACACTGCATGTAAAGAAAATTATAAGACATATTTTGGAAATTCATGTTAATTTCGTTAATGTCGTTTCGTTGATTGTGAAAATGTAGACTGGAGATTAATTTTTCTCATTATAAGAATTTCCTATATCTACCAGCGGAGTTAAATGAAACAATATGGATAGGCATGTATAAGACAAATGAAAATCATTTTTATATATTTTATACTGTAAATATAGTCACGTTTTTATAATATACATATTTCGGAAATTAGCATAATTCAATATTGAAATGTATTTAGGAACTATTTCAATCTATTTCAATTATAAGTTTATTCGAATTGAATATATTAAAACATATGTCAATGACAAATCAGTATCGTTTTACTTTAACTTTAGAAACTATAAACTTCATATTCTTCTCTATATCGATTGATAGGCGCATACGAAATGGAATTACAGCAAGTTAGGGCGAGATAACGTATTCAGATATAATATATTTAAAACATCTCTAATGTTATTTTTGATACTTTTGTAAGAAATTGCTTTTTAAAACAAAGTATGCTACCGAGATTTATCTTGGCCTAATTTTTCATGAGTTGTTCTACCATTGATCTTCAATTTTATTAAAATAAATAATTATCATAAATAATTCAATTTGTTACACCTATTAGCCAATCATCTTTCTTAAACTTATATTCACGTAGACACTTCCATTTAATTATATTTCGACTATTTATTCCATCAAAACTTAATTTAGTTTTATAAAATATTCATAAATTTCTCTCTAAAACTTGTTCCAATCGACTACTCTCGAGCGTATACTTTCTGAATTTTAACCGCGGATTACCACATTTAAAAAAAAATTGTATCTATTTACTTAAAATGTACATATTCTAATTTTCTCAAATTCTGAAACATCAAGAATAATACACTTTGTCTCAGAACATTCTGTCATTTCTCCACGCAACTGTTATTATCAGTTCTCTTGTTTCTTGCTTTTTCTAATGACAAAATGAACAAAGCGAATTACAAAATTCATGTAGATCTCATAGAAAATCTGTTTAGAAATTGAATTTATTGAAATAGAAAATATATATTTGTGATCAATGTTTAATGAAGCATTTTCTGATCATAGCACTATATGCACACACGCGCGCGCGCACACACGCGCGCGCGCACACACGCATGTGTGTGTGCTTATGTGTTTGCTTGTGTATGTGTACTTGTGTGTGTGTATGTGTGATAAGGAAGATACGTTCAAATACTTTAACAAAATATTACCCAATTTATAGTTTTATGCCTTCACCATGTAACGAGTCAGGAATTAGAATATTTATTAATATTTCCGTAGATATTAACGCTTGTAATCTCAATAGTCTAGAATAATTTGTAAATGTAAGGTAACGTGTTCGGAAACACGCAAGATATATCTGGTTCGGTGTGTCTAGGAATGATGGAACTACTGACTAAAACGTCGCATATTTTTGTATCCTTCTGTCATCACACAACTCAATATCTACCCACCAGTATCTTTACAAAAACACAGTTTCATTGTCATATACGCTTTCTCTACTGACACATCAAACTGCGTGGGGTCGTAAGCCCACTGAGTATCACTGAGTAAACTGAATCACAGTATGGACTTCAAAGCGCTTAACAAACAAATAAGCTTAATTCGATAGAAATCACTTAAAAAGACGAAGTGGAAAATAGCCCTGGATTCAAGTATCATGCATACGCATGCATCCTATGGATGGAGCTTATACAAACTTAGAGGTGCTGTTATATTGAGAAGTCATTTTATGCAGCATAGAACGAGTTTTATATGGGTTACAGTCTTCCAACATCAAAAATTAAAAGTAAAGAGGAAATGAAATGTAGAGATCATCTTGAGCGTTGAAGGAAATCGATAAACAGATCTGAATTAGCAACCATCTCACGTTTTCTTGGCGGTCTAGTTTACAACAGTCATTTGAACATGTACTGTGATGTACGAACCAATGATCTTCAGTCGTGATGCCTTGTTAAAATTCCTTATTAATCATTTCAAGTATTCCTAACCATTACATTTGTCCCTAATATAAATCTCAACAGTTCCCATAAATAGTCCTTTGCTTTTTCTTTCATTTGTTATACCTCTCTCAATTTTTGTTCTCTTTTGCATTCCCTCCCTTTCTCTCTCTCTCCTTTTCTCTTTTTATCCATCGATCTAGCTTTTTTCGTGTTGAGTTCGGGCTTTGATGAATTAATCCGGCCTGGGAGGTAAAGTATCAACGTCTCGTGTTTTTGATTCCAGTGGTGATAAAGGATTTATATCCTGTTTGGCTACGACGCTGTTATTGAAATATTACAGGACTTAAAAGAATTGTTAACTGCTTTTAATTAATGTTCTAATATCATAATTACCATTAGTTATAGCTATTAACTGTATGCCATTGATTCATATCTTTTTAATTCCCCATATTAATGTTATTGATTTATAATTCAATATATAAGAAAGGCTTTGTTGGGAAATGTATATATCTTTAGTAGTAAATATATATAATTTCACTAAATAGCTCTTATCGAAATATATGATCATGTGAAATATTAAGAAATAGAGTTCTCTGGGAATATCATTAGAGATATAAATTGCAAATAACTTCAATCATCTTTGATATATATTTACGAATATTCTTTATGAAAGACTTTCTGAATGTTGTATTTTCCAATATAATATGTGTATTAATTTTTGCATGTCATATATATATATATATATATATACATATATGCATGAATTTTACCGTTGCATACCAAAAATTAGAAAGAAAAAAAAGCTGAACCACAGAGAAATCGATAAATACTAGCTTTCTACAAGTGGATATATAGGATAATACACACATACACACACAAACACACACACTCACACACACACACACACACATACACACACACACACACACACACACACACATGTACAAGGTGGGCCAAAACTTTCAACGTCTAATAAGTTCTGAAAATTGTGTTTTAAATTTACAATACCCCAGTATCATGTACATGCATACATACGTGCATACACACACACGCACGCACACACGCACACGCACGCACACACACACACACATACACACACACACACACACACACACACATCCTGATATTCTTTTTTCTCTTCTATTTTTCTATTATATTTATTCTGTAACCTTTCAAAATTTTTCCCGGGCGTTACCCATTACAATTCATCTTTGTCTAATGGCCCTAAACGCCTGTCTTCGTCGATCAATTCCTTACGCCCACTCTGGTGTCGTTTGTCCGTTCGAAGTCCTAACTGCCCACAAATTTTGTATTTTTCAAATTTCTGGATGCTGCTGTCTTATGAAGTCTTTCTGTCTTGTTAAAATCATGAAGCTGGTAGTAATAAGCAGTAAACAACTGAGCAGGAGTTAGACTTGTTTTGGTATTTTCCCTGTACTTGTGTCTTGTGTGTTTACGTATTTTTCGCTCGTTGGTGATGTCCTCTGCTTATTGTGTGCTTTTTTCATTTTTATTATTATTATTATTATTATATATATATATATGTGTGTGTGTGTGTGTGTGTGTGTGTGTGTGTGTGTGTGTGTGTGTGTGTGTGTGTTAGTGTGTGACCTTTCACCGTCATTGCTATTTGGAAAGCTTTATATTACTTTGCTTCTTGATAAACGCCTTTAAAAATGAAATGCACGTATCTAATATGAGTAGAGCACAAAGTTTATGGCGTTTACTCTTCGAGCATCTTTCATTTATAGCGATAAAAGTTTCCAATTTCTGTTGGCTAAAATATTAAACTTGAATGGTTGTTTCAAATAGATTTATTATGGAGCAACATATGGGTTTTTTTTTTTATCTTCGAAATGATTTTATTCAGTCCAATGGTGTTATGTTTATAGATCAGTTGTACTCCGATAAATTTGTATCTAAGGAATATTTAGTTGGCATAATTTTTGTTCACAGAAAGTAATGTTTAACAGTAAATATGTTCTCAAACTATTAACTTGATAACACAACAATTATTCATTAAGCACTTTATAGGGTTTAAACACTGGTACGATCAGATAGAAAGGTATAGACATAAATGCGTAATAATTTTACTATTAACATTTTCTATTTATGTACCCTGATATTGAAAATGTTATTTTGCTTTCGGAAAATATTTATCTAAAAAGTTTAAAGAGTATTTCGTGACAGCTATATTTACATTAATGATGAACAAAGTACGAAACCAAATATATTTTTCCTTCCCGTCTCTGAGATTAGCTATGATTATTAGCTACCTATATACTTTTAAGAATTCGGTGCTTAAAACTTTATTATAAGTAGGGCATATCTGATGAATTACAAGGTAACTGTTTAATAGCATGCTGTATTAAATTATTTATGATAACAGGCGGATATTTTGAAGAAATATTTCTGTTAACTTCTTATTTGGCTCTGTAAACGAATAGTCTATTGATATTTAATATTCATTTCTACTCTGGCCACAAAGCCTTGAAAATGTTTGGAGGAAGGCGTTATTTCGCCCGTCGCTACGTTCTGAGTTCAAATTCCGCCTAGGTTGATTTTGCCTTTCATCTTTTCGAGGTCGATAAATTAAATACCAGTTGTACACTGGAGACAATGTAGTCGACACATCCCCTCCCCCAAAATGGCTGCCCTTGTGGAAAAATTTGAAACCAATACTAGGGTGGATCTAAGCAATTAAGTTGCGATAAAAAGTAAATCTTTAATTGTAAACATTTTTCTGAGAATATCTAAACTGTTCCGCATTCATATTAAGGTCGTCACTAATGAATTCGTCATTTCATATACATCTCCAAGGCGGTAGCCCAGCATGGCCGCAGTTCAATGACTGAAACTAGTAAAAGATAAAAGATTATGTAATAGATATGTAATATAAAACCCAATAAGTTCATGGATTTCCTCTGAATCTAGGCTACATCAGAATAGCAACGTTCTTCTTTAACCATATAATATTATCGAAAGAAAACGATGGACTTGCTTGCTTGTATGATCAGAATATTTTAGTTGAATAAAATTAATGAAGTGATTCTTAGAGTAAATGTTTAACTATTCAGCGATAATATCTAATAATAACAAACGGTAAATTCATAAAAATACTTCGTAGTATTGGACTAATTGACAATCCTTTCTACTAAAGCGCAAGGTTTGAATGTATTTCGAAGGGGACTAGCTGATTACATCGACCCCAGTGTTTGACTGGTAGTTAATTTATCGACTCGGAAAGGATGAAAGGCAAAGTCAACCCCGGCAGAATGTTAACTCAGGACGTAAAGACGGCCAAAATGCCGTTAAGCATTTCGCCCGGCGTGCTAACGATTCTGTCAGCCTGCCGCCCTACTGAATTACTGTTATTGTCTGTTTGCTATATTTGGAGGATATTAGTCTCTAACATACATTTTTCTGTACAGTTAACACGCTTTTGGGTAAATTTAATAACCTATGAAAGGGATTATTATTGTAGGCGGTAAGCTGGGCGAATCCTTAGCAAGCCGAACAAAAATGGCTAGCGATATTTCTTCCTGTTTTATGTTCTGAATTGAAATTCTGCTGAAGTCGACTTTGCCTTCCGTCCTTTCAGGGTCGATAAATAAGTATCACTTTGGGCACTGGGTGTGATTTAATCGATTTGCACCCACCCCAAACTTTCGAGTATTGTGCCTATAGTCGAAAGGATTATTATCTATAGCGTTGTGGTAATTAAACTTAATGTAATTTCTTCGTGCAGTTAAATATTTAACGCTCTTATGTATTTTAACTCGATACTATTTGCTTAGCGTCACACGGTTTTTCATATACAATCTGCATATATATCTATGTACGAGCACACATATGTGCATATATACATACCAATATAATATTATTCTTTTATATTCTGGACACACAGAAATATTTACGCTTGTACATATATGCATAGTTCGCAATGACACATACGTGCACACATATATCTCTATATATTAGTGTGAGCATGTATGTGAGTGTGTGAATGTATGCTTGTTTGTGTATGTGTAAAGAAGCATTTTAGTTTAAAGTTTCATTTAAAAATAAAATATTACACATTTAGAAATATTCTATAAACGTTTGAAAGAAAGCTAAAGAAAAATGACTTGAGAGCCAGTAAGGGGATTGAAAGTGATTGAGAAGAATCAATAAATATAATAGAACAAGTTAAATAAGTAAAATCTAAATAAAGAACATATCATAGAAAACAATGCGATCAATAATAAAATAAAAGATATTCTTAAAATATTGACCGGAAAATGGAAAAGTAAATTATTTCCCTCGGAAAGTGATATTTTTTCGGATTTCTTGCTCTTCTTCAGATTTAAGCCTATTTATAAAGAATATACCGAGACAAAAAAATATTTCAAAATAAGTCACAGCAAAATGCAGATGTGTTTTGAATGGTATCACACACTTGCCCATGATAACGTTGACGTACAATCCATAGTAGCATATACTTTGCTATTCTTGAGACACACTGACAAACATTGCAAACCTTACACACAATGATATTGCAAATAATGAAAATAAGTATGTATTCAGAAGTATTATTCAATAGTACTGAGTACCTTTCCGTCAAATTTTTTGTGAGTATTATATTTTGTTCTTTGGTGTTTTACTTTGCGATTTCGGTTTATACGTATTTTACGCTATAATGTATTATTTTGCTAGTTTATTCACACAGTTGTGTTTTCTTTAGATTTAATTATTTTCTCATATTGTTCCTGTCTTCTAAGCTTATATATTATCTCCCCGCCACTCGTATATACTTGTTCGTGAACGTATGTGTCTTTGTGCAGGTGTATGTGTATACATGCATATATACACACACATACACACACGCATATATTTGTGTGTAAATTCATAATTATATGTGAGAGGGAGGGAGAGAATGAAAGAAAGAGTAAACATTCCATAGACATATATACCCTTAACCTAGTTCTTAGGATCAGTGTAACAAGGCTGCATTTTTTAATTATGAAAAGCCCCCGACAGGTTATATATGGTTAACGACTCCATAATTGTACAGAATGACAATGGAAATTAATCATTGACTACCTTGCCTTGATATTGTGTGAATTGAGGCCCCCGTTGATAGGCCCTTCATATTAAATAAGATGTCAACACATGCAAATTAGAGGCTCCAGTTCTCTAGCTGCTGGAATTATATATATATATATATACCGTATACACACACAGCGCATATATATCTATATATA
>NC_068982.1:112397639-112408331 GCF_001194135.2 Octopus bimaculoides
TGGGAGGTAGAATGCTGGTGATCTTGACGTATGTAGTGTGAAAATGGGGAAGGGAGAAAGGGAGAAAGGGAGAAAGGGAGAAAGTAGTTGGTCAGTTGTAGTGTGTGCGTGGTGTGATGCGAGGGTATATATATATATATATACCGTATACACACACAGCGCATATATATCTATATATATATTTGGTGAGAACGATATAGGTATGTGGTGTGTGTGTGTGCCTGTGTGTGTGTGTGTGTGTGTGTGAGTGCGTGTGCGTGTGTGCGTGTGTGTGTGTAGGCATTTGTGCCAGAAGTCAAATGTTTTATAACGTTGGTTTATCAGAATATACGGCAAAAGAAGCTATATTTTGGTAACATGTATAATTGTTTTTTTCATAAGGAGACGATACGTTAGCAAAATATTTAAAAATTGTATAAGAATCACACTTGTCTTTTTATCAAGAAATTAAAGAAGTTGCTGCATTGTAAATATAAGTTGTGACGCAATTAATAAATGTCAAGCAGTTTTAGATGAAACTGAAGATCGTAGTGATGCTGAACATTTAGAGATAAAGTGGTTGCAGATCAAATAGCAATGACGAGTAGTTATAATGAGACCGTAAATCATATAGGATTGTTCGTGTGTTGAAGTCTGCCCAGGTCATTTTCATGCTAATTTGTTTCTAAGTTTTCTTTTTCTGTTGTAGTTGTATAATGTGTGAAGGACATTTCGACACATTAACTTACTTGCATCACTAGTCTAGAATTAATCAATTATTGCTAAATAGACAAAGTAAACTCCGCCTTCCCCTATTCATACTTTGTACAGTAGCTGGCATTTTACGCCACTAATTCATTGCTAAATATTTTAAATGTTTCACCTGGATATTGCATCAACTGTGGTTAGCGAATGAATATTTAATGTCTGCGAAGAACGTTTTCTATACTAAAGCCACAATGTCAGAGTTGGTCATATACGTAGCCCAGAACTCCAGTAACATTGCATATGAATTGCAGCTTTTTCAACACACTAGCATTATGGATTAAACTCATGTTGAGATAATAGATAGCCTCATAAATAGACGTGGTTTGTTCTATGCGACACGTTTATGCCATTTGACCTCATCAATGACGTACAAAAGGCCTCGAGAAATTAAATATAGATAAGCTATTCACTGTTATAAGGAGGGCGAAGGGAATCACAGAGAATAATATGCATATGATGTAATTTAGATTTCATTATCGAGTAAAGATTTTTTTATACCAAATATATTTTCCTGTTCAGCGAGGTTCCTGTTAATTTATTTATCTCTCTTTGTGTAGTGATTTACTCTCTGATTTATTTTCTGCCAGCAAATTTGTTTAAATTCATTCGTATAGCAAATAGATGTATAAAGAATATTTCTCGATAAGCGAACGTTTTTCTGATTTAAAAAAATAAATGTTCTCTTACTAGTTATCAATTACATATAAAAGTATTTAGGCATTCAATAATATATTACTCTGAGTGCATGTGTGTATGTACATGAATATACGTATGTATTTGTATGTTGGTATATACTTATATATATACCTACACATACATTTCCATGCATACATACATAAATATATGTATTAGCGAACACAATGAAACAGTTATCATTATTGGGGCAGAGTATAAATAATTTAATTGATTCGGTTAACAGAAGCATAACTAGATAAAATCCTGAGTTATATAATGCACGGGATTATTAGTCTACAGTTGTGTTACAAATGGGCATCAACATAGCTTTGCTACCGACTGACCAAATTAAATTTTCCATACTCTAATACTGGTATTGTGCGCTCTTTATTCTTTACCACCGGCATACCTACATGCATACATACATAAATACATATTTACATCAATCCTGATGATAGATTATTTATAAAATTTTGTAAATGAATTCGATACCTTATCATATTGAAGATATGTGTGTGTGTGTGTGTGTGTGTGTGTGTGTGTGTGTGTGTGTGTGTGTGTCTGTGGATATATATGCACACGTACATCGAAAGAGAGAGGAAGTAAGGGAGAGAGAGAGAGAGAGAGAGAGATGGAGAGAGAGAGAGAGAGGGAGAGAGGGAGAAAGAGAGAGAGGGAGAGAGAGAATATGATAAAAGAGTGAGAGTTAATGATAAATAAATGCATACATAAATATGTGCAGAGGATATCTATTTAAATCTGCATAATTAAATGCAAATTTTTACAATCCACTATAAAACGACTGATGCACATATTTGCATGCATAAATTAAACACTGCGTTTATAAAACATGCTAGATGAGTGTGTATGTGTGTGTATGTGCGATTGCGCGCGCATGCGTTTCTTTTCTTTGTTTAGTTTTAGTGTGTAAAAATAATGATATTTAAAAGAACGAAGAACTGTAATTCTCATTTACACAGTTATCATATATCGTCGATTTATTCCTAAAATAGTTGTGTTGTGACTTGACATAATGAGAGCCCTCAGCTTTCTGTCAATAGCCACACATTTTATTCTCGAAAGTGACGACGAAACGTATATCGTGTTATTTTCAAAATTAATCAATCAAATAGGAGTATATTAATGAAAAGTGAAACGCAACTGAACTACATATATTAAATTACTGAATGTAATGTTGGGAGATGAGTAACGTATCATACATATATATGATATGGCTTGAAATTAACGATTCTGCCTTTTCTCTTAGAACATGGGCTGTTGGATACATTTATTTCCCCCTCCCTCTCCATCCTACTCTCTCTATTTTTTTCTTTTTGCTTGTCAGAAGACAATATACATATGTATTGAAAATTAAATAAAATACATTTACAACATCAGCTCGCAATTTATAAATTGATTTTGGAAGCTTACACCTAAATCTTATAAACAAACATAAATATAATTGCGAGTCATTGTTAAAACATTTCATGTTACTCAGTGTACCTTGTGTACAGTTTTATTCATTGTATGGCACAATATACAAGTGTACATCTAATACGTGTTAGCACTGTTGTATTATATATAGTTCTTAATGCTCCACTATCATTATTTGGGTCAGGCTTTGCATGGTTTTTAGACTTCATCATTGACCTCCTCCAATTCCTCTCCCCTTCTTCATAATCGTCGCCATCTGCATCCTCCATGTGTTGCATGTATGTATGTAGTGATTTCCACACACACAGACACGCGCGCGCGCACACACATACACACACACACACACATATATATATATATATATACGGCAAATAAGAAAATGGAGAGGATACAAAACGGCATACATCAGCTTGTAGACATTCCAGTGTGTCTATTTATTGGAAAGCATTAGAAAGTATTAGAAGGAAGCATACACATTTAGTAACTGTGTTACACACATATGTATTAATATTACTGAAAAGAGCAAAAGATCAGTTCCCTACGGCCGCATAAATGAAGAGTAGACCACTTTTTACACCTGCCCATATATGACAATCAATTGCGAGATTGCCACGCAATAATCAGCATTTGGGTATGAATAATTGGGTACACTACCAGCAATATATTGGATAGGTACTATCCCTTAGTTGGTTGGTTTCCCAACCTCTAACTCTCATAGAAATATATATATAATGATGTTTCAGCGTTACCAAATAGTTCGCTTGACTAACGTCAAATGCATATAACGTTTTGGTATGTGAAAATAATCCAGTTTGTGAAAATACCTACATATCTACCTATGTATACACCTAGCTGTCTACATACATACATACATACATACATACATACATACATACATACATACATACATACATACATTATCTAATGTGAAAATTACTGTTTTTCAAAGTAGACATTTTCTTTTTCCAGGCAAATTTTACCTTATGACATTTATAAATAGCTCTGCTTATGTTATTCCTTGTAGAATGTTACTGCGGCAAAGAATTCGTTATGAAAACCTAAATCGTTCTTCCGGTGAAATTCAAAGTCAGCAAAGTTTACGTCCCTCTATTTTACAAGCTGTAAATGTCCATTCTTCTTGAGACGCTTTTCGAATATTTCGTGTATACGCATAAACATCACTACTAAAATCTAATTTCAATATATGTCTCAAGATGTAGTTCTCTTAGTGCCAGCGTATATTTCCTTTGTTTACTTTATATTAACCCTTTGTAGCAGCTCTGTAAAGATTTATATGACTAAATCTATTTCCGAAATTTCTGTTGAGCGTGTTTGCTACAAGGTTTAGATGAAGTGTCTTCTGTTAATGTTTAACTTTGACGTAGGATTCTGATTCATGCGGTGGACATTGTATTTCTGAAAAAATCTTTACAGATGAACAATAAATTGTCCGTTTGTCATGGCACTCACAGAGTACTCTGTTTCACTTTCCAGCGGACGAGGCCAATTTTAGTTTAATTGTCGAAAGTAATATGTATTCAGCAAAGTTGATTCTTTCTATAATTACGATTTGATTAGGCAAGGCTTCTTTAAATTTTCTCAGTTTTCTTCTATCTTCATTATGTTTTATCAAGTTCCAACCTAACATTAATTTGCGAATAAAGATTTAAAATTTAAAGCAATCAGATAATTTTAAATGTCACAATAAATTACGTATATTCGGTGTATCTAGAATCATCGTATCTTAAAGATTGTTTGTGAAATTTTAACAAAGTGGTTCATGTAGTCGTAAAGGTATTCATTCTGGTGTATGTGATGAATTATTACTGAATTCCAAAAGAAACCCTTATCATGTAACGTATCTTACTGGTCTAGAATATGCTTTCACTGATTACAATTAAAATATCCTAAGGCTGATATTCTAACATTAAATATAAGAATTCTTATTTCACTAATTCATATAAAAGAACATTGTCAATAATAATAGACCTTTACATCGTTCACCGACACTCACACAATCATGACTATGATTATACTGAGAAGGAGGTTGGGGCTTGAACAGAAGAAAATTAAGAGTCCTTGACTACATTCAAATAGAAGAAGACTGTTACAAAGTTTGAAATGTTAGCACCGTCGCTCAACGCAAACCGGGTAGAATGGAAAGCTATATATTTTGAAGAAATGGGTTTATAATATTTCCCAGAATCATCTGTAGCCGAATGCTAGTGAAGCTGGACTGGTATTTTGGATACTACTTCCAGCAGAAACCAAAATCGAAATAAAATGTTATATCAAAAATATCTAAGTCGTGACACTCAACTTCACGCCGAGTAAGAAGTAATTCTTTAGTATCTAAATAATAGTTTGGCATTGTAGTATTGAGATGTATCCTATCAGCCGCGGGAATATGATTCCCATACATGTTTTCTAAGGGCTAGGTATTGTCTAGCGTTAGATATATTTCACTATACTCTATAATTGAAGGTGAAGAATCACGGTATACAAAAAATTACATACCAACTGATATGTAGGAAAACAAGATTAAGACAGAAATACCGCGTACAATAGCCACCCCCGCTCTCGCTTTCTCTATCTCTCACACAATCACACATATGCACGCATATGTATATATATATGTATGTATGTATGTGTGTGTGAGGGGGGGGGTTAACTATGATATCAAGTTTAGCCTCTCAAAGCTTATTTCAAACAGTTTCTGAAAGGCTCGAGTAAATACCAGTAATCATGTGGGATCGATTCAATCGACTATCGCCTCCTGTATAAATGTTTGGCTATGTAATAAAGGTAAAAATCTATATTTCTGATGTCCGGAGTAGACTTTGTGTCAAAGTGAAGAATCAATATTGACTTCCTTAGCATACATAAAACAGGCACGAATTATTTTCTATACAGATTCCTTCTGATTGTTCTTTATATTCAGTTCATATCCAGATTGATTGGTTTAGTCTTAATGAACTCTCTTCATAACATTTGGTCACACTTTCATTTCGTGAAGCGATTTGCAGAAAATAATTTTTTCAATATAATTTTCAATCAAATATTATTAATCATATCGGCATTTGGCAATAAATAGATGATAACGAATAAAAAATCGTCTAAATATAGAACAAACAACAAATATAGAACTATGTAATTATATACACGGCTTTCCAACCCATTAATTATTTACTAGAACCCAAATATGTAAATATTAATTTAAGCAATAGTTCCTTAAATTTATGACATAGACTCATTTTCATGTGGCTTAAATGTTTATACGATAATCAATGTGTTCTAATGACTATATTCAAAGAGATCTCACCAAATATCTTTGTCAATATTTTCAAAGCAGATGTGTTACTTAGTTTTCGTTCACGTTTAACTTGTCTGACCTTTTCTCGGTACAGCCTTTTGACATTTTCTCAAGCATGCACCATTTATATAATTTACAAGTAGAATTTATAGGAACAATTTACTAAAATATGTATGGATTATCACTGGTAATATTTGGAAACAAAAAATCACGCGGGGTGATTATATGTTTATTAGCAAGGAATAATCATTGAGCTTAAATAAACATCAGCATATTTTCAGGTATGTAAAGAACAGAACGAAAGGTATTGCACTCAAAGTATGTCATGCTTTGTTCTACAGTTTTAATTCCTTCTATAACTGCCACCAAGTATACCTAACGTGTGTTTGAATTACATTTACCAGCGTGTATAATGATGATAACATTTGAAATATACAACTGTTTATTATACTGATTCTATATTTAGTTACAATACCAGTTGTTGCAAGTTGTCATCAAATCACCAGTATGTAATACGTAGTTATTTTATTGGAACTAGAGCAATGGTATATAACGTTACTCTTGGAGGGATTTTATCTCGCTAATTATAGATCGCCAAATTGTAGGTCACAAACTTTTAATATCGCAGTGCATTTTATTCAGCGCCTATATATTTAGTTACCTATAGATCCGAGCATTGCATTTTAGGTATGTTAAAAAATAAATAAAAGTTCTATTTCGACTGAATTTCCATGCACAACACGGAAATATACTTACTGAGATTATTGACTATGTTATTGGAAAAGATTTACAAAAGTACTCCCCAATAAAATATGTCAATATATTAATATTCTGAAAGAGAGTTTTACTGTCTGTGAAAGCTATAAAGCTAGAACTAATATTTATAGAAATAGGGAATTATACAAATCAGAAATCATCATATCGAGACATAACAAAATAGTTAATATTACTTCCAAGAGATAACAAAAGTAAGTGAAAACACTAATCAACAAAAGAAAGATAAAATTGTAAATTATGTTCTGTTCCCAAATTAACTTAAATTTCTTTATGATTTAGATCAATACTTTTTCTATATTTTCATTAATTATTGCTTGTGATTTTAAAAGAAGCATAAGGTATGTTTTCTTTACGAAATAATCCTTCTTTTGTCTTTTTAGACATTAAAATGGTATTGGTAATTATCTCTAGTTATAGATCCAAAGAATATAAACATTCTCTATCATATTTCAAAAATGACAAATATATTGCACTGTATGATATTTGAAGGGTACATTTATGTCATGGCAACATTTTTTATTGCAAAAAACCCCACTCCTCTGAAATTCAGGGATATAAGTCGAATAAGGAATAGACATATCTTTACCAATGTGGAGCTGAAACTATATTGGAGATCCAAAAGAATGTGGGCAAAAATGAAACGAAATTACAGTAAACATCAAATAAATTCCTAACAGAGGTTAACTAACAAGGTTATTCTCCCAGTAATCTAGGGTAATAGTTGACTACATACAGAGACCTTTCTTTGTTATCAAGCAATTATCCTTTTAATTATATTACACCCCTTGAACAATATCCGTATACATATCTCAAAAACTACTATACCGATGAAACTTTTCACTCCATGACAAGCTTTCCCTCCTTCACATATTGTAAACATCTGCCAAAAAATATTTAGACAATTGCCAACTGTAAAGCACTGTTACAAAAATGGCCATCTTATCTGATGCCATCACCATTGTTTCATTTGATAAATCCTCTTCAACACATTTCCCCATTATTCTTTATCAAAACTCTTTCTATAATTTACTATAATAGATAAACTAACATAAATATTAACTCCATTACACTGAGCTACATTTATGTTCCTAATCATCTGAGGGATTTACTGGTTTTGGTTCTCTGCCATGTGGGTGGCGGTGAGAGTAGCTTGAAACTTAATATTTTTATGTAAATCTTGTTATAATAGAAAAGTTGTAAAATCCTTACAAGAAACACATATTTGGGCACATGAAAATAAGCACAAACTTTGCAAAGCTTAGTCACCATCCAATCTCAAAACCACATACTATGTTGGATGTTTATGTGTCTCTTATTTCTGTGCCATAATTAGCATCAACAGTCGTCAAGAGGCACATAGAAATCCAGTCATCAACCGTCTACTGCATAGCTAAAGTGTTAGTCATCAGCGAGCAGAACACTGATTCGCCTATATTAATTAACGTTTAAAATTAATCAGTTAAATGGTAGTAAATGACTGAGTCAGAACAGTAATAAACAAAATACTTAATGAAATTCAAGCACATCTCTGTATATCAAAAACATTAGAAGTAGAAATTGTTTTTCATCTACGTCAATAGAATATGTATCAATCAAACATTTAGATGTATTAAATGGATTCATACTTTAACTTGTTAGAAGCTATCTACAATGTCTACTTAAGTGTATTTTTTGATATTAAGGAGATTGTCAATTAAAAATATAATTTATCGAAACTACAGTATTGTTATTTATCGAAACTACAAACTCACGAGTGATAAAAATGACATATTGTGATTTTTCGAAATTAAATGATTACTATTTATGGAAGACAAATATTTAATATTTATTATTCTTAATATTCGTATGCTGTTCCCTTGTCACCTCAGTGAAACAGTAGCAAGTTCTAGTAAATTACAATATTCTGAGAAACCGACCTGTAAATAATTATCGATGTACCGTCGAAGTGAGCGATGTTGCCATGTTGGTGCCAAGAAACATAGTAGCATTTTCAATTAATGCGATTTTCGCAGCAAACTTCTTATTTTACCATGTAAAATTACTTATACAGCCTTGAGCTCTGTCTCTTTAATAATAAGGTACACTGGATAGAAACTGAACAGAATTTCTTTTTCTTTTGATTTGTAAAACCATATGTAAACAGATAAGCAAACATCTATGCTTTATCTGTCATTGTTTGTTAGCTGACTGATGCGTCATTCTCATTTTCTTTATTAGCCGTAGACCAAAGATATTATTGCTCTTACAAACAATTTGTTTTATTACACGGAATAAAATGTACAGCTAACTTGTTGAAGGCTGTTCAGTCTTAACGGCATCATCAATGTTGCTGCTACGTAATGTTAGAAGTAAACGTCATACTGATGTTTTATTTATAAAATTACGATAGCAGAAATGTTTCTGAGAATACTCTGAAACACTAAAATATTTCCCTATGATGTTTTAAGAACTACACTGCTAACGTTTTATTACCTTTCTACAGAGATGAGGTGTGATTGGAATTCTCATAATTTGAAATCGAATTTACAACTCAGTTGCTATTTCTTTTCACGTACATTAAGTACGACCGCTGAGATGAGTATGAAACTCATTTAATAGAGTTTCTTTGTCTAATTTTATTTCTGTACTAAATCTGCAGCAGTTGGTCTCGTCAAATTAGAATATTAGAAATAACAATCCTTAAGAAAATGACTAAAAGGGGCGACTTTTCGTTGTTTCAAAGCTGGGGTAGTATATCGTTAGTATAAAATCCCTTTAGGCAATTGAAAAATTTGTTCTTGCGGTAAGTCCTTAAGTTACGGTTTCATAGAAAGGTGCTATCTAAATAGGCAGCCATTATACTTCATTCAATTTACGAATAGATACACGTAAATAAACGGAACAAGTAAAGCAGGAAACGATTGCAAGTAAATCGAAAGTGACTTTGATGAAGAATTCTCTGAGTTTGGAAGCAAATGAAATAAAACAAAGCATTAAAATCAAATTAAAACAATAACGAAATGGTAGAAACTATCGTAAATAGAATGCTTCTGCTATCGCTATTTACTGTTAGTGGCGAATTCTACTGCAAAGCTGTTGAGATTGTAAAAAGTACTTGGGTAAATATGCATAGCTATTTCATTAGAGCATATAGAAAAAGTAGCACAATTTTAATATAGAGAGAAAAGAGAAAATTGCAAACTGCTGCGCAGGTCAGTAATTTTCAGGAAATCAATCAATAGAATAAAAGTTTCCTGGATGCTGACGAATGATTTTAATTCAGGTTTAATCTCTATGGAGATGATTCTAAGCTAAAAGGCTAAATAAATAGATTCAATTAAAGTTGGAACAAGGCTAAGCAAACTATCAGCTGCCTTTATTTCTACATCATAGATATGCATCAGTTAATAGAGTAAAAGAAATGGACAATTATTCTTTAGGCTGCAATTAGGTCATTATTTAATTCAGCATTTAGACTTTTGGTAAATTTGGATCAATATTACATTTCCTCCTATAATATTTTCTCTTCCAAAATGCACATGAAGTATGCTGTAATAAAGCTGAATTCTCTATCATATGATGCCCATTAAGAAAATAGGATGAGTGTATTGTTCATGGTTTAGCCAATGATGTGAAATGATTCAAATGAATGTATATATATGTGTGTGTATGTGTGTGTCTGTGTGTGTGTCTGTGTGTGTGTGTGTGTGCGTGTGTGTGTGTGTGAGAGAGAGAGAGAGAGAGAGAGAGAGAGAGAGAGAGAGAGA
>NC_068982.1:112408568-112410798 GCF_001194135.2 Octopus bimaculoides
ATAACAGTGACATATTCCTGAAGTCAAGCCATTCTCTACAGTTTATAAAGAAGGGCGGGTTAGAAACATGGATTTTTTTTTTAAATGACCAGCGATTATTGCTGGAACGACATTCTTTTCTACTCTAGGCACGAGACCCGAAATTTTGGGAGAAGGGGCCAGTCGGTTAGATCGATCCCAGTACGCAACTAGTACTTAATTTATCGACCCCTGAAAGGATGAAAGGTAAAGTGAATCCCCGCGGAATTTGAACTCAGAACATAAAGACAGACGAAATGCCGCTAAGCATTTTGTTTGGCCTGCTAATTTTTCTGCCAGCTCGCCGCCTTATTGCTGGAACGATATTGATAAAAGAAATACACAGTTAGGGCTGACAAATCAATAAATAAAAACAACAAAAATTAAAATAACGACAACTTCAGATACTTGCTTCTGGTTTAGGCACAGGCGCAGCAATTCTGAAGTGAGAGTGTAAGTATAGCCAAGCTCATTTCTTGACTAGTACATTATTTCATCGACCCCGAAAGATGACAAGCAAAGCAGACTGCGACGGGGTTTATACTCAAAACGTAAAAACCAAAAGTAATAAATAATCTAATAGCGTTTACTGAAATGAGACTAAACAATTTATCTCACTCTTTAATATATCTCGCACTTTAAATCTAAGTCACTTTACACTAGACAGGAAATGGATGAAATAATAAAAGGTGGCAGAAACATAAGATGTGTAATCATGGAATTAGCATTTATATATTTCTTACAAATGTTTTGTTTGGATTAACACATCTCATCTCCTCTTCTCTTTTATCCATCCTCTTTCTTCCTTCCCTTGTCTACTGTATCATTATTATTATTATTATTATTATTATTATTATTATTATTATTATTATTATTATTATTACTACTATTAAGGCGAGCTGGCAGAATCGTTAGCACACCGAGAAAAATGCTTAGCGGCGATTCGTCTGTCTTTACGTTCCGCTGAGGTCGATTTTGCTTTTCATCCTTTCACATTACGAATTGAACACGGGTTGATTTAATCGACTTAGCCCCTCCCCTAAAATTAAGTGAGTGAGAGTGTGTGTGTATGTGTGTGGGTATGTGTATGTGTGTGTATGTATGTGTGCGTGCGTGTGTGTGTTTGTGGGTCTGAGGGTATCTCCCAGCCAGTTTTGTTGTGTTTACGTCGCCGTCCAGCAAAAGAGACAGAAAGAATAAGCAACAGTCTATAGAAAACAAAATTAGTTCTGGCGCTGATTCATTCGACAAAAAATTATTCAAGCCCTGTGCCCCAGCATGGCCGCAGTCTAATCACTGAAAGAAGTAAAAGAACAAAGATAAAAGAACACATACGATGTGTTTATGATTATATATATTTAGTGTTACTGTGAATTTAGGACCGTATTGCGATGCATCGGTGATCTAATTATGAACGAAAAATCAAATCAAGAGAAAGTCTACCAGCAGCTTCATCATGTAATGTCATCCTTTCTGTTCTTTAGACGTTAAGGCTTAGTATGAGGAAGATGTCATTTGCTATTTCTTGCAGGTAGATAGACCACGTAAAATGTCTCAATATCTTTGCTTATTTCCATGACAACAGACGGTTTCGTTCAGCTGTATATTGGCAATGGAGTTCTTCGATTGGTTAAAAATACATAACTTTAAACGCTTGTAACTTCTGTATTATTAATTTCTAAAAATGAATGCGATTTTTGTCATCAGCTTAAGAAGAATTGCCTGTGGCATATCGGTGGTTTAAACTATAAAATTATTATGAAAAACTACAGCGATGAGAAAAAAAAAACCGAAACAAGAAGAGAAGGGGTAAAAGAGAAGAAAGAGTGGATTTAGTGGAAAATTGGTGTTTAATGGCAGAAATTTTATTAAAATAACTTACACGCTGTAATTTATATACATTCCATTTCTTTCTTTCCATTAAAAAAAAAAATTTCTTTCTTCTTTCTTTTCCCCTCTCCCATTTTTAATTACAATTTTTTTGTTGTGTAAGTCACCAATATGCTATATAAATTTCTAACAAACAACTTCTGATTAAACTTATGACCTTCAAATCCATTTCACTAAATGAAATATTCCAACAAACACGCACACACACACACACACACACACACACACACACACACACTGACTCATATCCTCTTTCACTCTGACACACTCACAAACACAGAGGAGTACACACACAGAAACGCGCATACAGGCATACACAGAC
>NC_068982.1:112411052-112418220 GCF_001194135.2 Octopus bimaculoides
TTCCAACAAACACGCACACACACACACACACACACACACACACACACACACGCTCTCTCTCTCTCTCACAAACGCACCAAATTCTACACGCTTCATTAAAGCTCTCTTCTCAATTGAATCACGTAAGACAATAGTCAAATTCTCTCCATCCATTTAATCTCTTCGCTCTTTGTTTCTGTCACTTATGCTTTACGCAGTTTGTATAAATATTTAGCCCTATCCGATAATCTTCCTGTCGTGACCTGAGATTTGTATCTGTAACCTGGGCTTGAGAGATACATTTTAGCAGGGTTGAACACAGCTACTTCCAGGGACTTATGAGAGGGAAAAAGTTGAAGACATTTAGTACGGCTGTAGAGTTATTTTTTCAGTGAATGATCTGACTCAGCAGATCTCTGCTTGGTTCCCTAAGTTTCTGTGCTGAAATATACGAGCTAAATATCCCTCTTGTAGGCCGTAACCCTCACTTTTTATGATGTTTATGTGGGTGCGTGTGTATGCGTGTGTTTGTGTGCTAAGCAGTAGGAAAATCTCCCATGAACACAATGTACTATATCATTAAAAAATCGGATTGCATAGCGATAAATATGCACTTAGTAAACGACAGGACGTGTGTATTTTACATGAGGTATTTCTAGGCTAAGTTGACTTGGAAGTGGATGAACCAAGAACAATAACAAGTATCTAGTGAGACCTGAACCTACGTCATTAAGTTATTGTCTCATTTCATTACCTACTAATGTATAATGATTCAGAAATTTCACTTCTTCACCAACTCACATGAACATTCTTTTATATTCTAATGTACAAGCTTCTTACTTACAGGAATCAAGTGTAAATATTCGATCTTTTGAAACTTCCTTCATATTCCCAACCCAACAGTGACTACCCACGTTAAAATCTATAGAAAAATTCAAAGTGTATATTTTTAAAAGTATTATTATCAATCGAATTATTATTATTTGTTGTTGTTTGTTCTTTCTCGATCCATGATTGGCTCATAAGAGCTGGTTTCCCAGTTTCATTGGCGTACTGACTCCCCACCTGGACAGGACGCCGGTTGGTCGCAGGTGAAGTGCTAGACGCAGGAGGAAAGAGTGAGAGAAAGTTGTGGCGAAGGAGTCAGCAGAAGTTCGCCATTACCTTCTGCCGGAGCCGCGTGGAGCTTAGGTGTTTCGCTCATAAACACACACATCGTCCGGTCTGAGATTCGAACCCGCAACCGCGAGTCCGCTGCTCTGACCACTACATCATGTAACTCCACTACTATTATCTAATATAAAATTAATGCAACAAACAACAAAACTGATATCAGTTCGTGCCGTATTAGAAACTCAGTTTTGTTTTGTCTATTCACTTAATATTCATTCTAACATAACAATTCGATGCCTTTTTTCTTTTTCTTTTTCTTTTTACTTTGAACAACCAAGTCAAATGTGAATTTGAGTTCAATATATGTGTTTATACACATTTGTAAAGTACGTCTCAGAAATATAATTTGTGGAAAATAAATATTCAAAATTAAAGTAATGTTTATCACCACTTAAAAGTGGACGTTGTGTTAGAAGAGAAAATTTTCACTTTCTGTTGTTATAAATGATTTTTTTTTAATAAGCCACTGGTTATTCGAAATACAAATGTCTGGTTAGGCATTGAGATTCAATGCATATTGCTAGCAGAAGAATCGCTGCTATTTCCAGCTTACAAACATAAGTGCTTATATGTACCAGAAATCCATGAGAGGTTTTCTCATGATAACTATCGCATCATCCTGTGTTCTAACACAGCATTCAGTTTTAAGTGGTGATATATATTACCTTTTCGTATTAATAGTGCTTCTATACTCATTGATTTCTATTCAAAACTATTTAGTTTCTTATGTACTATAGATATGGTAATGGTATTCGTGTGAACAATCTCGATGTTGCATCTACGAACAATTTCACTAATTTCTAAAATGATTTGTATAAACAAACAAGATCTACAGTATAGACAAATATGTGAACTCTTTTTCTCTCAAAATATTGCAATACTATTGTCAGACAACATTTGACTAATATTCCTTCAGCCAATACTTTTATATATTTTTATAATATACATTTTTCTTTTTCTCTACAGAAAGAGCTGGCATTGCAGTGAGGACATGCATGTTGACTTTTCAGATCTCCAAATGGCTACTATTAACACACTCCATAAAGAGAAGACGCAGAAGGAATTGCCACTGAAAAAGATGTCTGTTCCCGGTTCTGTATCAAAGTATCTGTTATTCATTCAATGTTCCAGACTCTGGAATATAATACTATAATTTCAATAGGGTAGAATGAGAGTATGTCTAATTCCCACAAGATGATAGACTAGAGTATTTTTTAAAAAATGGTACCAAATGATGTCAAAGTACAAAAATAAGTACCGTCATACACCTATATTGTTAAGTTTTTAGAATCCCTCACATTAGCTGGTTTATTAAAATGCTGGAATTTGATCGTATCCTGATACCAACAATAAAGAAGTGACAGACAGTTCTTACGATCGCCAGCACCATGATTGTAAACTCCAGTTGCACAGAAATATTTCCTGGGATATTACAAGGAGACAGAAGTGAGGATATACTACAGGAACTGGAAAATAACACATTCTTTAAATGTTAGATATAAATGTACAAATGTGTATGAGAGGTGTTCGAGAAGAGTTCTGTAGGCCGTAATACGAGAAATCTACAAAACATTCTTACCATATATAATGCATATAAAGCTATATGTCTGACATAGAAAAACTTTACTTTCCGATTGAATATCAGAGGGCAATATATGATAGCAATTACTAACTTTCCAACTCACAAGACGGTCTACTATATGACCCTAGGTAACTGTGATAAAAAAGGTAGCAAATTCATTCTATCCCAAGACAAAAAAACCATCACCAAAAGTATCACTTAAGTATCCGCAAATATATTGCTTAAATAATCTTCAAGTTTAGTGACTATTTAACACTGTTGCATAGACTAATTTACATATTAAGCACATTCCTGATTAATTGTTGATAACTGGTACGTACATATTACTTGCTGATAGGGACAACGTACTGCATTTTACAACCAGCGTTCAAGAAACAATACCTCCTGAAAAACGTTTATACGCCCATTATTAACTTTTCTCTCTTCAATTGCATTGTTTACATCGACGTATTCGTATATGAAACGTTGTAACTTCCAGTGCTGGCCCTAGATTCTATAAGAAATCTGTACAGATAAACTTAGAAAATGGATACATCAACGCAAAGTAGTACAGAGTATTGAGATATAAACCTTTAATATATATATATATAAGAATATGTATAAGAATATGTATATGTATTTTTCCATATGTGTATTTTCATACACTGTTTTTAACATTTTCATTTTAATATCAGAGAATGTGTGATAATCAGTATGTAACAATACAAAGTTCATACAAAGCTTTATACTTTAAATATATTTTATCATCAAAGAATGTATATATGCATTTTAATACTCGAACTGTTTTTTAACATTTTTTATTATTCTCAAAGACTTTGATAATATTTTTCTAAAAAAGTGAAACCGGTTAAGTAAATAAATATTTAAAAAAAATAAGTGCATTTTCAAACCTTCTTTCATATATATATATATATATATATATACTTCATATACTTTGCAACCATAGTATATTTGGTTGTACATTATGGTTACAAAACGAAATACAGTGACCCTACCAGCAATTAATATAAATAACAATATGTATCTGATCGAAATGCGTAAATTCAGCCTGAATAATCAACAGAAGCAGCAAAATTCGTCAAACATCTCCAACACAGATGATTAGTTAGTCCTATGAGGAACATTTCCTGAGACAATAGAGCACAATTTGTTCGAAGATATCTCAAACTAGATCCGTCAAGCATATTTTGAAACAATAACGTAAAAAGCCTCCTCTACACTCACCGAGAAACTAACGTCCAACTGCTATAAACAAATCACTCTGGTACTCCATATTTCTCAGAAAATAAGGATGGGAAATTAGCATAAAAACAGATCGCCAGATAATGCAAAATATTTTCCATGACTAAAATTATAGTGTATTGAATGTCGACATGGCAATCCCAAATGGATATAATATTATGCAGAAGTTAGATGAAAGACACTACGCCGATCAAGATGCTTAATTTAAAACATTATCACTGTTAAGGAATGTGTTTATCATCTGATTTGCATTTGATAGACAAGAGTTATAGACGACCATGTCTGAAGAGACATCGATGAATTACCTTAAAAGACAGACATAAGTACGTTCCAGAAAATAGAACTACTACTATCTGTTAAGAAATGGGTTTTGTTAGTCTTACACATTTTGTTAATCTAAATTTTTTTTATTATTAATATCGGGCATTCTAGATATCCTCGAATATCTTTGTTAATCTCGAATAATTCTGTACATGTACAGCAATACCTATCTAATTATTGTTCCAAAAAACATTTGATATAATTACCAAACCACAAATAACGATGATAATGATGAAGATGATAATAATAACTGTAATAATAATAATAATAATAATAATAATAATAATAATAATGATAATAATAATAATACAACTCAAGTAAAATAATCTACAGACGCAAGAGACTCTATATAGTAAATATCTAATAAAATAACAACCACCGCAACATGTACTCAACAGGACGAATACATAACAAAAGAACACAACTGACATTACATTCACAACGGACAATACAAGATATACAACAAGAGACTCAAACCAAACCTCATTAGAAAACAAATTGATGCAATGGAATAATCAATACCGGAAAAAGTTTTCACTCCACAGAACAAAATGAAAAAAGAACAAGGACACACAATACTGCACACACCTCAGCAACACGGAGGTGTAGCAGGTGATGCAGCAGAAATTTGACTGAAACTATCAAATGCCGAATAATAATAATGATAATAATAATAATAATAATAATAATAATAATAATAATAATAATAATAATAATAATAATAATAATAATAATAATATGCTTGTCCATTGGATGCTTGGCAGAGAAAAAAGTTGGTACGATCACAAACCCGAAGGACTCATCGAAAATGATAATGCAAAGGACCCTATGGGATTTTATGATTCAGTGCGACCATGAAATAGAAAATAGGAAGCCAGACATAATCGGAATTGAGAAAGAAAATAAAATATGCTGGATCATAAATATAGCATGCCCAGCTGACAACAAGGTTTGCGATAAGGAAGAAAGAAAAGTCGATAGATATGACAGGATAGCTAGGGAGGTAAAGCAGTTGTGGTCGATGAAAAAGGTGGTAGTGGTACCAACAATTGTCGGAGCCCTGGGGACAGTGAGTAAAAATCGTGAGAAGTACATTGAACAAATAGAGGCTGCAATAAGAGTGGAGCACTTGTAGAAAACAGCACTGCTTGGAACCGCTCGAATACTCCGGAAGGTGCTCGAAAACTAAGAGCTGTTATCTTAGTTCACTGGTAGTGAACAGCTCATACCGCAGTACGTCTCCAGCGTTAGAAGCTGTGCAAAGCTAATAATAATAATAATAATGATAATAATAATAATAATAATAATAATAATAATAATAATAATAATAATAATAATAATAATAATAATAATAATAATGTAATGAGAAGAAAGCAGAAGGGGTGGTAGAGAATGACAAATTTAAGCTTTTGTAGAATTTCATTATTCAGTGTGATAGAATGATTGAGGCAGAGAAGCTAGACATTGTAGTTGTTAAGAATATAAAAAAAGAGGCCCATATATATTATCGATATCTCTATCCCAGGAGATAGAGTGAAATATAAAGAGCATGAAAAGATGGAGAAGTATGAGCCACTGAATGAAGAGATTACAAAATTGTTGGGGATGAGGACTGTTTTAGTGATTCCAGTGGTGATCGAAGCCCTGGGATGCATATCTGACAGCATCGAAGTCTATGTAAATAACATCAGAATTCATGTAAGGTTACAGGTCATGCAGAAGACAGCACGTCTTGTTACGGTAAGGATTTTAATGAAAGTTTGTCTATGTAAGGAACAGTAGAGAAAGCAACAAGAGACTGTTGTCTAGTTGTTGACTGCTCCTTAACAGAAATATCCGCATTTGTCTTGGATTAGCGGAAGTAAAACATAATACCATAAAACAAAAACAACAAATGCAACAACAGGACACCTTAAAATCGCGTATGTGCATTAGATAATACTGTAGAAACTAGCATAAAGGTGTTGAAGACTAACAAAAAAAATTGACAATAAAAATTCTTTTTACTTTCAGGACATGGCCATCAATTTGAGCAGGGGAGGTAAGTCGATAACATCGACCTCTGCACTTGATTGGCACTTACTTTGTTGACCAAGGGGGAATTAAATGCAAAGTTGTTAACATCGGCAGAACTTGAACTCAAAATGTAAAAAAAAAAAAATGGAAGAAATGCCGCTAAGCATTTTGTCCGACAATTTCCAATCCTGGCAGTTCGCCACCTTACTACTACTACTACTACTGATGATGATGATGATGATGATGGTGATGGTAATGTGTGTGTTAGTTGTAGCAACAGACGCTCTCTGTGAGTTATTTCTTACTTGGCAACAAAAAACGAAGTTTCATAACATCTCTCAATGTCATTAGAGGCGGATATATAGTCAAATGGTTTCAGCTAGGATTATGCTTGAAACAACGATATGTTCTTGTATGTTCGCACTTCCCTACACAGCTCACTACGGGTGTTGGATGTAATGATGAAGGAGATAAGTACTTTCAAATATCTTCAATTTCTTAGTAGAACCTATCATTCATAATTTACCTGATAACCATATGAGAGGTACTGGCGTGAAGCACAAAGTTTTGGCTGAAATCCATTGTTTTATGTTATCTATTTCTCTATCATATCTCGCTTCCCATATCTATCTATCTATCTATCTATCTATCTATCTATCTATCTATCTATCTATCTATCTATCTATCTATCTATCTATCTATATAGATATATATGTGTGTTTAAGTATATATACATATAAGTGGGGATATACATATATATATATCCATATATATACATACGGACATGTATACACATATATGGGCAGAGTATATATATATATATCCATATATATACGCACACATACATACATATAT
>NC_068982.1:112418345-112420023 GCF_001194135.2 Octopus bimaculoides
ATATATATATATATATATATACATATATATATACCGACACTCATATATATATATGTGTATGTGTGTTTGTATCTTGTATTTACGTTGTATACACATAAATATTCACGCATACACAAACAGAAAAGCACATCTACACACGTTTATCTACTCAAGTAGACCCGCGCACACATGCCTGATTCTCTGTGCGTATATAATGATTCAGCGCACACAACCGTGTAGATATTGCTGTATTATGCAACATGTCTAGAATCAAAGCGGGATATGATGATTTTGGATGTCTTCCATTCGTTACATTTGGCTGCTTGCGGTAAGTTGGATGGTTAAGTACAAATTAAACGCTGTGGTTGTTATGAAATAGAGATTCAAGTGAATGTTTAGACAGAGCTGTTTCGAAAGTAGAACTCTACAAAGGCACGCGTGTATGAAAATACACATACTCAAACAACCGAGCACACACACACACACACACACACACACACACACACACACACACACACACACACACACACACACACACACACACACACACACTACACTCTTTCTGTCTTCTACTCTCCCTGTGTCCAACTCTCGACGATTTTCATACACATAGCATGCATGAATGCATACATTCTCTTTGTCTCTGTCTGTCTCTCTCCTTCTCCCTCTTTCAGCATATGTATGTACTTAGATATATACGTATATATGTATATATATATATGCGTGTATGTGTGTGTGTATGCATATGTATATATATCTATATGTATGTATATGTAAATATACTTTTATAAGAACTGAAAATTTGTGTATACACATACACACACACGCACACAGACATACACCCACACACACATATATATCCAAGTGTAGAGTTCTTAGGTAAATATACAACTAAGATATACATTCGCTATATTCAGTACCCTAAACTTTGTAATAAGTAACTTACATGATGACTATATACGTGTATGTGTTTCTGTATAGATGCATGTACATATAATGGATTGTTCCTGGAGAATGGCGCAAGAGCGCTTAATAAGAATAAAGAAAAACTGTGTTACTGAACAACCTACAGAAATGATTGTGTTCAACTGGGATAATTTTGGAGAAGTCTACCTCACACTTTGCTTCTAATTGTGAAACAAACTTGTGCAAGGGTGGAAGACGCAATGAATACAAATGAGTGCTGCAAGGTAAGGTCGAATTGCAAAGTATAAAATGGATGGATGAACCCGACATACCTTTAAAAGCTATCTAGTGTATAGGTGCATAGAAACACTTGAAATGGTGAATGTTAGATTTCTAAGACTATATTGCGAGTGAGTGATGGGTACCTCAAAATCTCCTGCATGGCAGCTGGTTGTTAATTGTAACGTATTGCATGCAAACCTCTTCCATATAATATAATATCAAATAACATAATATAATATAATATATAATATAATATAATATATAACAAAAAACCAAGAACAAACACAAAAAAAACGACAACGGCAGGACGTGGTACATTTAAATATTAGCAGACACTCGGGGAAGGAAAGAAAGATGGTTTAATGTTTCGAGCAAAGCTCTTCTTCAGAAACAGAGGAAAGACTTATAGAAAAGGAAGACGGAGGAAGAAAATCGCCAACGATTCACATGTGGTTGTATATGTGTATATATATATATATATATATATATATATATATATATATATATATAT
>NC_068982.1:112420033-112423016 GCF_001194135.2 Octopus bimaculoides
GAGAGAGAGAGAGAGAGAGAGAGAGAGAGAGAGAAAGAGAGAGAGAGAGAGAGAGAAATAGAGAGAGAGAGAGAAAGAGAGAGAGAAAGATACATAGACAGATATATATATATATATATAGATAGATAGATAGATAGATAGATAAAGAGTGATAAAAACTGGCGTTGGTGGGTTTTCTGTTCAGTGGAATATGGTAATGCACCTTAGAATGGAGTAAACAAAACCTTAATACTAAGTGTGAACAGATTAGCTTAGTGTGCCTAAGTTAAGCATTTTGTTTCGTTCGAGAAAACATATCACGCTCAATGGTTTAATAAAATTTTCTGAAACATAGAAATATGTGTCTGTCTGCGTACTGCGTACATGTCTGTATATATATATATATATATATATATATATATATATATATATTATAATGTATGCACAATAAATGCACTCATACTTCTTTACAGCTTTGGTCAGCAACTTACACATAAATATTCCTGTGGCCTTTGGAAGGAAAAGAAAATAGAGAAAGATAAAAACAGTTATAATCTCTAGATAAGTTAGTAAATAAATATTTATGGTAAAATTAAGAAAAAGGATAACATGAGGAAGGTTTAATCTAATAAAAAGTATTGTAGTGGAGGAGTGAATATTCATATGAAAATATATTCACGTAAAACTTAGCATCTCTAGAAAATATGATGGTAAATATGCCGATATTATACGAATACGAAAGTACAACGAAATGTTATAAATATCGAATTTCGCCGAGTGATACTTAAAAAAAATAATTTATTCATTTGGTGAAAAAAGCTGTACGGTATCTGAATTTATCTGAGTGAGATGGCAGCAGATTAGGCTATTTATAAACAAAACTAAGATGAAGAAAAATACAGAGGATAAACGAATGTATAACTATGTATCATAGCTTTGACAATTTTATTACATACATGCATATATACACATATGATTGTTGAACGGGGAAACTCAGTACCACAGACCCAACTCTTGAGCATCAATGGTCTCACTATCTCCCCTTGCACACACACAAAAATGCTACAAGTACATAAGCATTGATGAAAACATATCATTCGGAAGTAGATTGAATACGATAGAGTGACAGGAGAAAATTATACTTAAAAACTATGATAGTCGGGACTCTTCTCTTACGACAAGACAATATCCCAGAATGCATTTGCAGCACCAGTGCTGAATCCAACATTTTGAATGCGTAACTGGTCCGTAGAAGAAATCCACTTTATAGATGTTAAAATCCATGAGATATTGACATCAACTGGAAATCTCCACAGAAATAGTGATATCTACAGGCTCTACCTAAGAAGAGACAAAGGAGGCAGAGACTTGAAATCTGTGCAGTTAGCTTTCGAATGTCGTATAACCTCTCTCAAACAACACTTGCTAAACGACAACAGCATACATAAATGCATCAAATTAGTACTAAAAAGTAAAGAAAACATTTTTCTACGTGTCGGTAGCGAGTTCCCCAGAAAACACTCTCTTCTTAATTGTATGGGAATACAACGCAAAACAGCCAGACTAGCATACCCCGAAGAAGAACTGGATGTGAACCGCTCAGTATACCAAAGAAAAAACGACTATATATGGGTATGTTTCCCGAAGACTTGATAAAGAGAGTAATATTGGTTTCAAATTTTGGCATAAGGCCAGCAAGTTCGGGGGAAGGGCAAGTCAATTACATCGAACTCAGTACTCAGCTGGTACTTATATTATCGATCCTAAAATAATGAAAGGCAAAGTCGATTTTGGTGGAATTTGAACTCAGAACTTAAAGACGGATGAAATCGGATGACATGCCGACGTACTAAATATTCTGCCGGGTTGACGCTTTGAAGAAGACAGTAATATTGACATGCGGCAAAGCTTCTCTTGGACTGAAGACCGCTACATCACATCACATTTCGAAGCCCGTGCACTTGCATTCCAGTAACAGGAGATTGCTACTAAATATGTAATTGACAAAAGAGAAAATGAAACCCTTGAGAATGTAGATTATGTCATATTTTTGTGGACGACATCACACATGGAATTAGCAGCTGCCCCAAAATGTCATCAAGGTACTACCTCAGTATGCGACACAACGTTGTTGCAAAATAATTTGCAATACCATTCGGAAAAAGGACTGTAGACTGTCCTGAAATAAATATACTGAATCCCACTGTATTTGAAAAATGTACGCATCAACACAAGGAATACTGGTGGAACATTCACATGAAATATTTGTGGAAGTGTAAAGATAACACGCTGGATATTGTTGTTTGGGATAATGTTTGGGATAAGAAAATGCATATATCGTCATAGAGGTCAGCTGTCCCATGGCATCAAAATCCCTTTGAAACCAGTAAATATATGAAAGACCTTTCTCTAGCTTAAAATGTGACATTGATTTTGGTATCAACATTCCAACGATAGAGCGTTGAATCTTTGTTAGAAACCAACTCCTTTTTAAGAAGAAAAATTTAAATAATTACAAATAGGAGAGAGCATACCCACAAACATACATATGTACATACATACATATGTACATACATACATATGTACTTACATACATATGTACATACATACATACACATATACTAACATACATATATGCATACATACATGTAAATACGGAAATACATATATGCGTGCATACATAAATGCATACATACATACATACATACATACATACATGTAAATAAGTTCACAAGAGGTAAGATAAAATATAAGAAAAAAATTTATGGTTGTTAGTTTCATGCTCACAGAAAAAGGATATGATGATGTCTCAGACAAATGTATTTTATCGGAAAGACAGAGGGAAAAGAAAAGAGAAAAATGAACAAAACGAGAATAACAATTGTTTGGAGTGGAAATATTCATATATGCACGTACGTATGTATATGTGTGTGTATATAAAGATATACATATGTATGTATGTAAGTATATATATATATATATATATATATATATATATATATAT
>NC_068982.1:112424724-112425599 GCF_001194135.2 Octopus bimaculoides
TATATATATATATATATAAAAACAAAAGTAAATGAGTATATGCATATATACGTACAGGTATGTGCATACCGACATCCACCTGTATGTATAGGTGCATATCTGGGTACAGGACATTGCAAACAAACGTAGACGAGAACACACGAGCCACATAGAGAACATTCTACTTCATATATATACAGAGTGCGATGGGTAAATTGTCGCAATTACATATTTTAGTTTCACGTATGCGCATTGTTTGGTTTTGATTTTGTCGACTGCACAGTATAGTAGGGTCAGTTGGGAAACGTCTGTGGCAAAAACGGCACCATGATGAAATTCACTTTACCAGAAATTTGGATACGATATGCTGCACTGCTTGACATTCTCGCCAGAAGTTCCAATACGAACATTTCAGCGTGTTTGAGTATCAATTTGACGACAGTACTGAGGATTCGGCTAGAATTGGATGACTCTAATGGTAATTACAAAGGCTGGGGAAATTCACGCTGATCGTTCTGATCAGAAACGATCTCCTGAATTTGTTGGTGAGATCCAGGCCATGATCCCTCCAAGTCAATTAGGTCCATTATCAGGGACATGAGTGTGTCTGAGTTTCTTATCAGGCAGATAGTGCATGAAGACATTCGGTATTCCTCATACAAGATGAGAAAGGGCCAATTATGTGTGTGTTAGTGTGTGTGTATTTTTATATTTATATATATATATATATATACATTGATGTATGCATATTCAAATTTTATAACAAAATATTTAAGGCATTTGATGTAGCAATCTGTATCTCAAGAAATATTTCTTTATTTGTTTACGACTTGCGGCGTGTTTACAATAGAAATAGTTTATATGTTTGCAATGCAATAGCGTTTCACGACAATTTC
>NC_068982.1:112426269-112433755 GCF_001194135.2 Octopus bimaculoides
TGTGTGTGTGTGTGTGTGTGTGTGTATAAAATATAATATATCTATATATATAGTAAGAAAAGGGAGGATGATAATTTTGATTATTCCCACGTGGTGAGATGTAATGCCCAAATATATATATAACAAAAAATATATATATAATAAAAGATGGCAAATGCACACAGTTTACATAGTTTTAATATGTCTTAAAGGAAAAAGCATTGTGGTTGCGAACTGGTTTCGCTTTCACTTATCATGACATTGAAATTATTACGATTTTGTATTTTCTTCAGAAGATTTTAAACCATGCATTTGTATGAAAGTTTGTGAATGAATCAACAAGCAGAAATAATCATAATCAACTGATCTTACTGTATTTTCTTTAACCCAAAACCAGAAACTTTTCAGCATCCCCACATAGAACGGAAAATATATCTGATACAATGATACAACCGATCTTATGAGTACTAAGGCTGTGTTTGTTGCAAGGAAAATGGCATTTGTAAATCCACTGAATGGGGAACGAGGGAAGGAATCATGGTGGTAAAAGAAGACTGAGAGAATCAATTAACGAATTAAGACAGCGTTTAACTTCTTGGAGCGTAAAAAGAGATGTGGCATAAAGAAGAAACAAATAATCTTGATATAGAAAAGAAGTAGAATATACTGAAGAAAGGTATAAACGTTTATTTAGTTGAAACAAAGGATGCAGGCCAAGGCATGCTAGCTGAAGAGATTTGAACAAAGAACACAACAATACAGAATCCAATAAGTCTTTCAGTACGATCAGAAAAGAGTTTACTAGGTCCTCGAGGGTAAAAGTAAGAAAGAAAGAGGGGCACCGGATGTATAAGGAAGCAAAAGATTTTGGTCAAACATCTGAGATAATGAGGCAGAATATGATAGATATGTTGAGTGGCTGAAGGAACTGAGAGGGAATAAAACAAACGAGAAACAAAGTCACATGGAAATAACAATAGTAACGGTTTGCATACAGACCATAAAATACTGGAAAATCGGAGTGACGAAGGTCGCAATGAAAATTATAGTTTTAAGTTAATATTTGCGAACAATCCCTCTCAGGGGTTCACATCTGGCCATTCAGCCATCCGTAATCCATCCAACCGTCTGTCTGTCTGTCTGCCTGCCTGTCTGTTTGTCTGTCTGTCTGTCTGTCTGTCTATCTATCTATCTATCTATCTATCTATCTATCTATCTATCTATCTTTAAATGAAGATATAGGATGTCTCACAAGTACTCGACTCTGAACTGATTGATTCCTATAACAGAAACAGCGGTGAACAAATGAAGGTGAATGCGTAAGTCATGTTCTTTTGTTATCATTAATTAATATTACGCTCTGTAATCCCCTAACGCTTTACTCTAAAGCATGAGTATACTGAATTCTCATAACCGGTAATTAGTATCGCAATGCCCAAGCGAAATCATAAAATTTATACAGCTATATGTATACCTATACACACATTATGTTTGTATATACGTATGTTTCAATGCCTGTATATTTCATTTCTTTTTGCACTTGTGTATGTCACTGCTCTAGAAAGTCACTACACTACTACTTAGAAATAAAAGAGGGGTAGAAACAATAAGAAAGCTTTACAGTTTTCGTTGTATTACAGCATTCATTGACAGATGTTATATATATGACTGTGTCTGTCTCTCTGTATGTATGTATGTATGCATGTATGCATGTATATATATATATATATATATTATTTAAATGCAATAATATTTTTATCCAGCAAAATAAGGCTCCGTATAGGTAGAAATATAAATATGAAGTAGTAGTATGTTGTGAGAGCAACTATCTGTGCGTGAGAGTGCATATTTGCGTGTATGTGAGTGTGTGTCCATTTCTGCTTGTCGTAACTAATCCTGTCACCGTATATTTATTTGAAAAGCAGTAAGGTAATATACATAAATATATCCAAACAACTCTTTATGACTGACTACCTGTCTACGCTAAAAGGAAAAAAGATGATTTATTACTTAAAATTTTACTTTACTGCAAAAATTGAGAACTAACAATAAAGCACTTGTCATCAAGGCATCGTAGAAAACTATCAGTAAAGTTGCATTCATCATATTTTTCATGAATATTACTGTTGATCTTTATTTGATATATTTTAAAGCCCATGCTAATAACTTAACAAAGTTTGCGTCTGCCGAACGTTACTAGAATTAGCCTATAATTCGTAAAGCTAAAAAAATGAATGTTCTATGATAATCGTTTGATATTGAATGTATATAAGTGTAAGAGCACAGGTATATGGTGTATTATTACCCAAATAGCTGTATTGTTTGGTGCAATGAATATAGTAAATTTGGAAACTTTCCCAAAGTGTATTGCCGGATTGTCTGTGTTAATGTAGAGCGATTAATATTAATTTTGATTGAGGGAAGCACACGACAAGAGGGAAGTTCAAGTATTATTCAGATTTCGATAGGATGGAATGTATGTGTTATTTAAAAATAGATTGGGTCAGTCTTGGGAACCGAAATGAAACAAATTAGTTCACTTGAGAAAATGCCAATAATGTAATTGTCGAAGTGACGTTTGGAAAACACAGAATGGAAATGAGGATAAATTTGAATATTATACTTTGGCAATGGTGTCTAAGTTACTGTCTAATGGAATGGATGAATGATCAGAAAAAAAATTAACTGTATTTCATAGTAGATAATATTTGGACTTTTAGATAATTGCACACCACTACGACTATTGTATGTCGGCGAGTGTAACATGAATCATTGTTTGCTGTTTCGAACATAAGTTCGGGTACATACAAAACGTCTGATGCAATAGACTGTTTTGAAAATTATTCCAATTGTGTGTTGATGGAGAAACTAGGCAAAGTAATTAAATTAGATATTATTTTCGCCCTATTTTGGGGGTGAATAGAGGATGCTGGTATGTTTGTGTGTGTTGTACGACGACCCCAATTATTTGTGTATTTAAGCAGCTTTATGAAAGAGCTTTTTATTGTTTGTTAAACTGCATATTATTAAAGCTATATCAAAGAGATACGCATTATTTCAAGTATATTATATTACATCCTTTTTGTTAGTTTGATTTCTAAGTTATTAGTGTTATTAGTATAAATAGATCTTACAATTGCCAAACTGTTGAATGTTATATATGTGTGGGGGGAGTGTAGCTACTTACACTACTACCTTCAATTGCCTCATCTCATTCCACCTACACGAAACATGCGATCCATTATTCTCAATTCCTTTGACTCTATAGCTGCCACCATGACTTTCACTTTCAAGCACAATGCATGATCGGTTAATTTGACGTAACTGCACTCCCACTCTTGTTCAAACTATCCTTTCCCGTCACAGTAAAGCCGACCACACATCCGGCTCTTACATCTCCCGTCCTTCCCTCGACCAACCGTCTCTCCTTTCCTCTCTTCTACCACACCTCCAGCCTTGCCTCTCTAGCAGACCATTCAGAGGTTCTTCTATCGAAATCAAGCCTATCCTGTCACCTTTCATTTCTTCCCTCTCGCATTCCCTCCCTCCTCTTAAGCATACTCGCAAACTCGACAGCCACTTCGTACAGAGTTTCACCTCTCGCATCGTGCTTCCACCCAAGTTCATCACTCTCTTGACTTGGAGTCGTGTCCCATGTCCATGAAATATTTCTAACTGGAACATCAACCTCTTGCTTCTAGAAAGAAGAGGAGCTTTTTCTCTTCATACTTTCACACTTTAGCCTGACTAAGTATTATTTTTAAAAAGTCTGTCTTTGCCTCTTTGCTCTCCTTTCATCTCTTCCACCGTGTCAAGCACAGCTATTATATTCAGGTACAATATTCAAAAGTAGAAGCGTGCCGTTCTTTCAGTAACAGAGATCTGAGTCCACTAAAAGGTGACTGTAAAATATATATGTTTGTACATGTGTGTATAAACACGTATATATATTACTAACAAGGTGTATGTGGATGTGTGCGTGTAGATACATACATTCACACACACACACACACACACACACACACACACATATATGTATACATATGCATATATATATATAGACACACACATATATAGATATAAATATATATATACATACATATATATATATATATATATGTATATATATAAATAGTTATATATATACATATACAAATATATAAATATAAATGTATATTTATATATATACACAGATATATATTGATATATATATGTGCATACATACATACATACATATATATATATATATATATATATATATATATATATATATGCGAATGAGTAGACAAACGAAAGAAGGGCACTCAACATATATATTGGAAGTTACATGTATGGACCAAAACAGATTGATTCAAATTCCGTGGTACTTAGCTTCAAAGCATCAGACGATGCTTATCGTCATTCATTGGAAACTTAAATAAGAAATCAGTTGGAGGAAGTCCGATGTTGTACGGCTATGGTTGTCTCTCCATTGCAAACTGTTGGTCAGACGTTTGTAGATGACCTCCAACAGAGCTTGGAACAATTGTACTAATGAGTGGACAAACGAAAGAAGGGCACTCAAGACATTTATTGGGAGTTACACACTTTCTTTTTCACGCACGTTCAACTGCTATAGCAAACTACGTTAATATAATTTGCAAATGGCCTCCATTTGAGGCAAAGTAAAGCTATCAGCATATTTTATGCAGGTAGAATCTAAGTGCAAGTTACAAATAATTATTAAATGAAAGAACAACGCTAGTCTGGTATTATTTTAATTATTTACGCAAGAACGGAAGACAACCCTGGACATATCTAGAGCTGATTCTTACCTCATCAGCAAAACAGACATTCATAGTACTTATAGTGGAAATAGTGGGAAAATCACTAAGTTAAGATAGCAGTTGTCGTAGAAAAGTAGGTTCAGCTGGGGGGACAAGCAACCAAAGAGAACATCTGTTTGAAAAACAATAATTCAATTATTAATTACCAGAGTAAATATAAAAAAATGGATGAGAAAGGAACTGGAAATAATATTCTGCAATTTATATTTGGTAACTTTTTATATTAGGGGAGAATTATTTCTATTGATCAAAATAGTCTCGAAAATTTGGCTCAAATTATGTTCATATATTGCGTGTATTATACATTTCATATATTTCATTGAGTAATTGAGTAATTCACTCATCTGATTATGGGTATCGTCCATTCAGCCATGGAAGAAGTTAGACAATCACATAGCACTAAATTAATATTATTGGCAAGTGTACAGGATAGTAATAAACTTTCTCTTCCATTTTCTCTCTCTGCCTGTCTGTCTCACAGACGCATCCCCACATACATAATACATACATACATACATACATATGTATATTTATGTACGCATGTATGTCTGTATACATGTAGTATGTATGCATGTATGTATGTGTATATATATAACCCTTTGGTTAATTCATTCTTTTCTTGATATATAAATACGTACATACTTACATACAAACATATATGCATACTTGCCTGTGTGCTTGTGTGTGTATGTATGTATGTGTGAATGTGTGTGTGTGTCTGTGGGCCTGTATTTAAGCATATACGTGTTAAGACAATGTATGCATTTATATATAGAACCAACTTAAGAATTTTTTTCTAGTTGAAGTACTCTAAAGAAAAAAGATAAGAAGTTTATTAATAATAATAAGCAATAAATGATTCTGAATGTAAAAGAAAAGAAAGTAACTCAAACAGAAGTGAAATAAGAAATAATAAACAACCTAAAAAACTGAGGAGAATTAGAAAAAATTGGGCAATTTTCAAGCTTCTGAAAAGAAATCCTGCACAGATTTTCTCCAGAAGCTGCCAAATCCCACTAAATTTTCAGATAATTTTTCTACTTAACATCTCTAATTCTTATACCTAAATATGATCAATTATTCTTAACTGGTATCCTATTTATTAAATTTTTTTGTCCTCCTCGATATTTCCAGGATGAGGCACCGTTCAAATAATTAGGTTGGAAATGTTCCAGAAAACAACAAATGTTCAGTAGAAAATGAGAATTTTTAAGGGAATACTGCGTAAACTGCGACCATTTTCAAAGAGAAATTATTCTTATTCCTATGTGATTTACTATCTTTAATCTTCCGCTTTCATTATATTCTCCAGAACCCTCACTTAATTTACAGCAAATTCATTTTTTATTTGTTATCTATAATTCACCTGCGAACAATAGATTCAAGAATAGTGCTTTCGTGAATGAAAATACAGTGAAGATTGAATATGAGAACGTTTGTGTTTTATATTATTATGTTTTTTCAAGGTTGAGTATTTCTGTAAATGATTATATTTGAGTTGAAAATGTCTGGTGTAGGAAAATGCAGCAAAGAACAGAATATCAGATTCTTAATGATAAACGAGAACATCCAAATTTCTACGAGTTTGTTTTGTTATTTTTTTATAAGAAACTTATTGAGTTTTGCACCATATTTTGAATCATACATATAACATCAATATCTATATATATGTGAGTCATACATATATACTTAAACATAAATAAACACAAAAATATGCATCTATTCATATGTATATATGTGTGTGTGTGTGTGTAAAATATATGGATGTACATATGTGTGAATATATATGTATATATATATATATATATATATATATATATATATATATATATATATATATATATATATATATATTTATATATATATACATATATATATTAACACATATGTACATACACATATTTTATATACACACATACACAAATATGCATGTGTATATTCATTTGTATTACCTGCTGTCTATTTTTTACCTTAGCTCCGTTCATACTCACCACCGTGCGCTCATATAATTACACACGAGTATGAAACTGCCTTTATCGGTCACTTCAAACCACTCAAACTAACTGAGAATGTTCCTACGATATCACACTGTACCCCAGCACAAACCACTACTCTTACCCAATTTTCAATCCCCTTCTCGCCTTTCTCTTTATATCTTGGTTTATAAACAATTGATAATACGCTATAATGCGCCTACTCCTATAGCCTGAAGGTGATGGAGACAATCAATTCTAAAAACACTGTCCCTTCTTACAAATCCAGCAGTACGGCTTCTGGCTTCTGTGAAGGTAAATTTACTACAAACGTAGCATCCTGTCTTCCTCCAGCTTTCCTTTACGTTCGCAGGCTTGTAAAGGTCACAATCACAGAGCTCATTCTTCCAGAACGAAATCAGATTTTTATATAACTGGTACTTTGTTGGTTACGACAAAGAATATTTCAGTTGATCCGATCAACAAAACAGCCTCCTCGTGAAATTAACTTGCATATGTGGGAGTACTCCACAGACACACGTACCTTTAACGTATTTTCCAGGGAGAATCAGCGTGACACAGAATGTGACAAGGCTGGCTCGTTGAAATACAAGTTCTACTAATTTTTGCCAGGGGACTTGAGCAACGTGAAATAAAATGTCTGTCGAATGCCCAACCTTATGATAGTGAACCGAAAACTCTAATATA
>NC_068982.1:112434075-112434934 GCF_001194135.2 Octopus bimaculoides
ATATATATATATATACATACATATATAAAGATAGATAGATAGAGAGATAGAGAGATAGAGATAGATAGATAAATAGATAGATAGATAGATAGATAGATAGATAGATAGATAGATAGATACATAGATTGGTCATTAAAATCCATAAGCAGTGAGAGGCAAAGACTAAATTCGTATGGTTACAGCCGTTCCATGTTACGCTCTCAGTAGCTGCAAGTGAATTATGAATTGGCTTTAACCATACGGAAATAAATCTTCTTACCCTCAGACACATCTTGGATTTTAATTGATTCTTATCGTACATTCCGCACTAGTGTTTCGTGGATTATTCACGCTAATTTTAATTACTTCGCTGTCCGATAGCCGGATCCCATATGTAGTGATGAATAAACATTCTCATATCTTCCATCTCCCATATATATACATCATTAATGAGAAAAATGGAAGATGGAAGATATGAGAATGTTTATTCATCACTACAATTGTTTCGACCAATCTAACATCGAAATGGGAAACGCCTGCTATTGTGATGAAAGGAACCGTCCAGCAGAGATTTGTTTCTATTCTGACAATATTCATTCATCACAATGCTTATGAAATCTGACATATTCACCGGTGCCAGTCCTGGTGAAATCTGTAATACTTCAAAATTTGATGTATACCTAGAACCAGCCAAGATTTCCTCTACGTTGTCGATCAACGTTCAAGAATTAGGAGCCAAATATCGTTTTTTTTTTTCATATTTACGAGCAATTTTGTGATGAGCAATATTACAGGAATCTTTAGTACCATCAGAAACGACTGAACGTGCTTTACCGGCAAACTACAAGCTGTATACCAGGCAATATTTCAACAATCAATA
>NC_068982.1:112434944-112435873 GCF_001194135.2 Octopus bimaculoides
TATATATATATCAGATATTGTTACACAAGTCGTTTTTTGCATATGTTCGAGCAATTTTATGATGAGTAATATAGGAACCTTTAGCATCATCAGAAGCCATTTCCAATATGTGAAGTTGTGTCTTGTGTTAGACTATTCAATCGTAAATGTGTTTTATAAGATGGAATATCCTTAAAGGAACAAAAGCAAACCCACTATCTAGAGTACTCTCACTTTACCCATTGTGAATCGTGCTATTACTGAACAGTGAAGCCTCTCACGGTCTATGTCCATTCATTCACCCGTAACTAATAATCCACAGTTAAAAGTCCATTATCTTTATTGACGATGCTTAAAGAATACATGATTCACGATTAATAATAGAATAGATCAAAAGAATATTTTGTTCATTTACATACATATACATACATATACATACATGCATACACACACATACGCACACACACGCGCACGCACATGTGTATATACTCATATACACATATATATATAGAGAGAAATATAAATATATATACGTACACACATATATAACTGTGTGTATATACATATATATGCATACAGACATACATATATACATACATATATAATAATTGTTTTCTCAGAGGATGTAGCAACCGTTACCAATATAGCATAAGAACTTACCTTAGGAGATCATTAATTAGATTCCTTAAGGGTCGTTCTCACAGTTTATATTTATATCATAGGGTTTTTAAACTTTTAAATTTTCATATTCAAAAGAGACAGAGACTTCAAATTCGATATATCGATTTATTCACCACTCTATGTTAACATTTCTGTGCCAAACTTATCCAGTGACTGGTCCATTGGATTTATACGTTTGGCACTTCTTCAGGAGTGGTTACCTTTCGAACAAAACACGAAAAAACACATACATAACTGTTATTAGGTCCTTAGGATGTCCTAAGGACCTA
>NC_068982.1:112436633-112450073 GCF_001194135.2 Octopus bimaculoides
ATATATATATATATATATATATATATATATATATATATATAAATATTTACATATCCATTTTGTTAATTATTATACTTTAGGGAGAAAAGAAATTATATACATATATCCATATACATCCATGCACACACACACATACACACACAAATGTGTACAAATATGTACAAATATGCGTGTTTGTGTGCATGTATCTATGCATATATGTGTTATTTCTTTACTACCCACAAGGGGCTACACACAGAGGGGACAAACAAGGACAGACAAACGGATTAAGTCGATTATATCGACCCCAGTGCGTAACTGGTACTTATTTAATCGACCCCGAAAGGATGAAAGGCAAAGTCGACCTCGGCGGAATTTGAACTCGGAACGTAGCGGCAGACGAAATACGGCTAAGCGTTTCGCCTGGCGTGCTAACGTCTCTGCCAGCTCGCCGCCTATATGTGTGCCTGTATTTGTGCCTCTGTGTCTGAGTGTACTGCATTGTTTTGCATATGCATTTCAAAACGTGAGATTTACTTTAGTAAGCTTGCTCAATATGATACAAATGTCTTAAAATCTTGTATTTAGAAGATTTATTCGCGAGAACCTGAACGTTATTTTCTACTTCACATTTGAAAAGATAGAGCATACATAATATCGTTGAAATTTAACTTCATACTTGCACACTTATATAATATAATCCTTGCTGAAAACAGTCGTCTGGAAAGTCATGTTAAGTAAAGTATTACATAATGAAAGTCTAGCCGTTATGCATAGTATAAATGAGGAAAAAATTCTAATTAATTACCTAATTTTACTTATGTGCTAATTAGGCATAATGGTTATTAATCCTATGACTATTATCTTTAAATCTGAATTTGTCACGTGCCGGTGAAATCTCTAGTATTTTTATTTTATCTTATTTTGTTTTCTGTAACAAGTCACCAGAGAAGCAAACCTTCTTTCTGCATACAAGTCCATATATTAATGCACAACGCTATTTAAGTATAACTCCCGAAAACTTCAATCTCATTTACCTAAAAATGATTATAAATCAGAAACGTAAATCCCATTTTAATTCACAATTTAAAAATGCAATAAGATAACCTTTTTTTAATATACCTATAATTTATAAACCCTTAATATTATCCATTATGTTTAAGGGAAGACATGAAGGTTTGCTTCGTTGAAGAAGTGTCATCTGAACGAAGCTTCTTACCGCATAAGTATTATTAATTAGTTATATCGTCTCATTAAGTATGATGGCTGTGATTTAGTTGTTTCGTCTCTCATATATCTGCGTAATAATATGTGGTGTCTCAGCTAATTTCCATCAGTCTCTATACATATTCAGTATGCAATTAAGGCCTATATCTATTCATTAATTATTCGATAATTTTACAGATACAACTTTAGACAGTTAAAGATATTTTTACAAAGTCTTCGGCCTTATTTATAATTCAGAAACATATTAAACGAGAGCTATTTTTAATTTGTCTGTCAGACGTATGTGATGTTTAATAATTTAAACCTTCCCACTTAAAACAAATTGTAACAACTTATCAATCTAATAATAATTACTATCTGTCATATATGTTATGACAAATCAAAGACACTGAAAGTGTTACTATTATAGGAAGTAGAGATCAAAGAAAATCTATATTTCCTAAAACATCACTTCTAACATTTTCCCCCGTTGCAGCAAATAACATAACTGCTTTTGAAATGAGAAACGCCTGCTATTGTGATGAAAGGAAATGTCCAGCAGAGATTTCTCTCTATTCTGACTACATTCATTCATCACAAGTGCTAATGTCATCTGAAATTTTCACTGGTATCAGTTCGATTTCCTTCACTATTCATTTGGTTGTTTTAGTTTCTGCTAAAGACTTTCCTAATACTTCAAAATTTGATATATACATAGAACCAGGCAAGGTAGACTCTACGTTGTCGATCAACGTGCGAGAACGTATTAGATAATTTAGTCCTAGATACGAAATGCCTGAGAGAAAAACTAGATGGTCATGATTGGAACACATTTGATTATCAGTTAGGTTTAAAAAAATAGTAACAACTTGAAATGCAAATGTTGCTGAACTTTATCATTGGATTTGTTTACATTGCATCAAGTATGCTGTCTTGCTTGTATATTCAACATATGCTTTGAATTCTTCATTTTCCATACGTGCTCCAGTATGACCTTAGCTCTAATTTCTGAAACAAACGAAAGAACCAAGAGCGCATTTTTTTATGTGTAAATACAATATTGATTTATTTATTTTACATTAGCTTTCTTTGCTTTAAAGATCTTGGTTTAAAGGTCATTTGGCTGTAGTACACTAATGAGTCTTAGATACACATGCTTTTAAGTATTTCTATAGACCTGTTGTGCTTATATTGTCATAATCTTTTTATGAAATCGTTGGCCTCATATGTCCTAAAAATCGGTCTCATCAGCCATCTACAGACGTGGCTTTTATTGTTTACTGATGGACGAGCACAGCTGCTTCAAGTAGCTATTTAGACCTACTATGGTTCCTTTATAGTAATCTATTTGTATCAAACCCCTCCTTATTTTTCTAATTAGTATCTATATTATATACATCAATCAGAAGGAGATGAATTTTCTAAGGTTTATTCATTTGTTTATTTATTCTGTTTGGTTTCTTGAGTTCAAATTTGCCTCCAATTGGTTATACTGAATCTGTGGCTTATATGACCATGTCTTACTTTTTTTACGAATGCACGTTTTTAATTGCTGTGTGCTATATTTTGTCTACATAAACAGGGAAAACGTTAATAAGTACACTAACTGGGGTCAGGACTGCATCACTGCCAATATGATTTGTTTCAATTTGCTTTTGGGTTCGTATAGTTTATTAGCTTTTAGTTTTTCTATGTGCCATTATAATAATAATTGTTATTATAATGGTGGCAATCTGACAGAACCGTTAGCCGTATTTACGTTTTGAGTTCAAATTCCGCCTAAGTGGACTTCAACTTCCATTCTCATTTTTTTTTTGGTGGGGTGGTCTTTAAAATATTACCAGTTGTGCACTGGGGTCCAAGTAATCGTTTCACTCCTTCCTATGAAATTTCATGTCTTGTAACTATAGTAGAAAGGATTATTGTCGTTGCTCCTACTGCTGCAGCTGTTGTTGTTGTTGTTGTTGTTGTTGTTGTTGTTGTTGTTCTTCTTCTTCTTCTTCTTCTTCTTCTTCTTCTTCTTCTTCTTCTTCTTCTTCTTCTTCTTCTTCTTCTTATTATTATTATTATTATTATTATTATTATTATTATTATTAAAATTATTATTATTATTATTATTATTATTATTATTATTATTATTATTATTATTATTATCATTATTATTATCATTATTATCATTATTATTATTATTATTATTATTATTATTATTATTATTATTATTATTATTATTATATACGTTCTGCTGTTTCTTAAAGAAATATGTACTTTTCAAGTAAACATATATCCGTTAATCATATATAAATGTGCTTGTGATTATTGTTCTGCTCTATTCAATTAACATTGTAACATGTTTTGTTGTAAAATACATGATATAATTCTTATTTCGCAGTCACCAATATTATTACTGATGTGATTAATATAAATTACGTTGTACTATTGGTTTTGTATATCAAATGCCAGTTTTGTGTATAAAATGACAGTTGTATTGTAAAGAATCGAGTAGTCTGCACAATGTGAAATGTCAAAGGTAGCTGTAACTGTATTATCTAATGGTCAGAAACGTTTCTCGTGAACAAATATTGACTCATTACATTAGAAGTTTTGTTTCATCGCATGTTTTTTTTGTCGCTATATATTTATCTATTTTCATATACATACAAGATATTTATAAAACAAGCATGATCAATACTTTGAGAAAAATTGTGGTGTCAGTGTAGGATCATTAGATAAACTTTAATATATTTATATCTATATAACCTTATAGGTTTACAGTACAAATATTGAGAAGAAATAGAGGTAATCATTGATGCTGTCATCCAGCAAATGATAAACACGTCGTCCGAGAAACATCAGATGGCTAGTCATTGCTCCCTGTCTCAAAACGAGTTTAATATATTCTAACATACAAAATCGTAAATCCTAGTAGTTACTTAGCTCATTCATTATGTGTCTGTCTGTCTGTCTGTCTGTCTGTCTGTCTGTCTGTCTGTATGTATGTATGTATGTATGTATCTATCTATCTATCTATGTATGTATCTATGTATGTGTGTATGTATGTATACATGTATGTATGTATTTACGACTGTATTATGAATGTATGTATGTATATATGTAAGTGTGTATCACATAAATACATTTTATGATCAACATATACATATTTATTGCTTTTTTTTAGTTAAGGCCAGAATGTATTTATGTTTGTTTATACATAACATACATATGAATATAGGTGCAGATGTGACTGGGTTGTTGCAAGAAGCTAGCATCCCATCCACATGGTCCTGGGTTCAGTCCCATTGCGTGACATATTGAGCGAAATGCATTCTGCTATATCTGTAAGTCGACCAAATCCTTGTGAATGAATTTGGTGAAGGGACACTTAATGAAACCGTTGTTGCGTGTTTGTGCGTGTGTGCCTTCGCGTGTATGTGTGTATGTTGGTGTGTGTGTCTCTGTCTGTGTTTGTTCTCACCACTGATTGACAACGGGCGTTGGTGTGTTTATGTTCCCATAACTTAGTGGTTCAACAAAAGAGATCGGTAGGACAAGCACCAGGCTTATATTTGGAAATACGTAATAGCGTCGATTCATTCGATTCATTCGACAAAAAATTCCTGAAGATGGTGCACCAGCATGGCCACACTTTAATGATTCAAATGAGTAAAAGATAAAAGATGAATATGTGCATATGTGTGTGCGCGTGTGTGTGAGACTATATGTGTGCGTCCCACGTCTCACGACATACTTTCAACACACTAGCATAGCTTCTGCATGCACAGAAACATACACCTTTCTCCCGCCTGTCACCTCTGCATGACATCTGTTCGCACTTTAGCTTGTCAACCCTGCTTCTACATTACTTCTCAGGTTGTTTCCACCATTCCTTACTGTTTACTCTTTTCTCGAAAAGACTAATTTTGTTCCTTTTTCCACTTTCTACAGCACCTGCATTACGTCTAGCTTTTCATCTTTTTATCCTTATTATTTGCTCTTCTTCTACGATCTTACTATCATCTTCATCACTGTTACTCTTTTGTGAAATTTTACCGGTTTATTGTGATCCTTTGAACATTCACTCGACGAAATTTTCCGGACCTTTTTTCTATTGTTGTATGATATTGACCTTTACTTTCTCTTCTCTCTTCAGAGAATTAAATAATTTTAATGTCCTTTTTAAATTTTAGTTTAAAGCTACGGTTTGTCTCTTTGTTATAAACGTTTTCATGTCCATAACTAATTTTCTTTTATATTTGTGTGCACATCAATAAGAGTTCAACTTGCTTTTACCATCACGTTTACTTCATCATTGCCTTTTCCCTTCACATACATACAGACTCTCACCTCTTCATATACGTAATTTCACATATCCCACCAAATATTAAACACATACGAACTCACGACACTTACCTCTAACCAATGGCACTCTAAAAACAGATACCTGCAACTAGACACCCATCCCTTCCTCCCATCTTAACTTCACCATATGCTTGATATACTTTCTACCCCTTCACCCGTTATATTTTCACTTGCTATTTTTCTTTCTTACTCACCCTTATGCAGGGCCGGCCCTAGGGTTGCTGGTCACCCCCACCCCCGAGGAAGCTGAACTTCGGCGTGTACAAGCTGACAGTCGTGGAAATTTTCTTGTCTTTGTGATACCCTCCTTGGTGCCCCCTTGCACATAGGGCCCTGCCTCTATGCTCCTACCATTCTTCTGATGAAGAACTAACGTCCGGAACGCTAATATAGTTCCTCTTTGCACAAATCTGTTAATCTAATACCTTATTTTTCAAACTTTGCCTATTCTGTGCTATTTCTTTTGAACCCATTTAACTGTTCAAATACTAAGAGATAAGCGTACTCAATTTCATTTTTACCAAATAATTTAGGGAAATGAACGGATTATTTCTCTTGGTTATATATAAGGATCCCATCCAGGGGCCCTATTATCGATTTTCTTCAACAATCTGAGTATGTCATGAGGTTTCCATGAGTTCTACTTACATGTCAAGTTCCATCAAAATTGATAAAAGGATGTAAGAGTTAGCTAACAACACAAACACACCCACAGATACAATTTCCCACATATGTAGTATATATATATATATATATATATATATATATATATATATATATATATATATATATATATATATATATATATATATATATATATATATATATGTATGTATGTGTGTGTGTACATACATATGTCTGTGTATATGTGTGTGTATGCATATGTGTATATTAGCATATAGGCAAGACGTACTAACGGATAACAGTCAATAATTAGTTATTACCTTTTTATATACAGTACAATTAGTCGATATAATCAATTGTTCCATCCCCCTACACACAAACACATAAAAAATTAGTAACCTTGTGCCTATATAAACAACGAATATTTACTAATTCATAACAAGTAACAATTGCTGATAGTTTTGATTTATAACATGAACACGGGGCCACAGATTTTTCGTGGAAAATCATATTCGATTCACAGTAAATGCTTTGTATTTTATTCTAACGACCTCGAAGAGTAGGACCAAACTTTACCCCAAAGGAATTTCGACTCAGAACATTTTTAGCGACGTACCCAAACACTATAAGGTAATTAGAACGTCCTTGTGATGAATCTAGTACATTAATATCTCTTTTTCTTCTCATCTCTTTTATCTCTTTTACTTGTTTCAGTCAGTTATTTGACTGCGGCCATGCTGGAGCACCACCTGTAGTCGAGCAAATCGACCCCAGGACCTATTCTTTGGAAGCCTAGTACTTATTTTACCGGTCTCTTTTGCCGAACCACTAAGCTACGGGGACGTACACACACCAACATCTGTTCTCAATCGATGTTGGGGGGACAAACACAGACACACAATCATATACACACATACATATATACATATATACGACGGACTTTTTTCAGTTTCCGTCTACCAAATCCACTCACAAGGCTTTGGTCGGCCCGAGGCTATAGTAGAAGACACTTGCCCAAAGTGCCACGCAGTGGGACTAAACCCGGAACGTGCGCCTATAGATAACATTCATTTGAAAAGTTCTAGAGTAATTTTAACAGATTGCAGTGAACTGCTGTTACTTATTTTAATACTTATCTAATTCAGTTGCGCAGCTTAACAGTTAGAGTTTAATATTGGATGTATTTAAATTCAAAGGTTTATTTATTTGTTTATTTGGATCTTTTCCTTTTGATCGGTAGGTCGATAAATTATTTTTTTTTAACCAAACACTTTCAAACTTCGGATACTGGTAGGATGTGTCATATAGAACATCTGTTACTCTTAGCGTTGTTGAGAAAAGTTTGTATTTTCGAAGTTATTTCGTGTTAAAGTTGTCGTATTTGGGTAATTTCAACCAATCAACGACGTCTATTGAGCTGAATAAAGTTACTGCTGTTATTTGTCCACAACAACTATCGGCTGTGTCTATTTCGCTTGTCACTGTTATTTATGACATATTTCAGCTCAGTTACGTTCGTATGAATAAACGAGTGTATCTGAAGCACGTTTACTTAATGACACCACCATAATCGTTCGTGCATTTCTACTGCTCTTAAGGTTTTTTTTCTGTTTTTTAGCTACTATTTTCGGAAAGATTTCCTCCCGTCCTTCCGCCTATTTTCTCGCAAATTATTGTTGTTTTTTAAATTTTTTTTGCCAAACATCCAGCTTTACGGATACGGAGATTCCGGAAAATTGCCAAAATTCGAAATTTTACAATTTTTTGACCCCTCTCTTACACTCCCTCTCCAATTTCTTCATTTTTCATTTTTCCTTAACCCTAACCCTAAAACCCCAACCCTAACCTTAACCCTAAAACCCTAACCTTAACTCTAACCCTAAAGCCCTAGCCCTAACACTAAAACTCTAACCCTAACCCTAAAACCCTAGCCCTAACACTAAAACTCTAACCCTAACCCTAAAACCCTAACCTTAAAACCCTAAAACTAAAACCAGTACAAACGCACGAACGATGTCATCAATAACAGTGACAAACGAAATATACACCACCGATAGTTGTTGTTGACAAACAACAACAGTAATTTTATTCAGCTGAATACACGTCATTGATTGGTTGAAATTACCCAAATACGACAACTTTAACATGAAATAACTTCGTAAATAGAAACTTTTCTCAACAACGCTAAGAGTAAAAGATGTTCTATATGACACATTCAACTATCATGCGAAATTTCAAAATGTTTAGTTAAACAAAATTAATTGATCGAGCTGCCCATGAAATGGAAAAGATCCGTTTATTTATTCTGTTTGGTCTCTTGAGTTCAAATTGGTTATACTAAATCCGTGGCTTACATGACCATATCTTACTTGTTACGACTGCACTTTTTTAATTACTAGAGGAACACTTTAAGGTGGAAAACCTTTTGTACTATTTATCATCGTTTAAGTCACCAAGAGAGCTCAAGTTACAAGAAATTGCAGTAAAACCGCTCTTAAATCCTACCTCGTACATATAAATGGTTTCAAATTTTGGCTCAAGGCCAACAATAGGAAGGGAAGTGGGTTACGCAAATACACCAATAAGTTGACTGGTATTTCTTTTATCGATGTCGAAAGCGTAATTCATCAAAGTTACCTAGACGATATTTGAACTCAGAATGGACAAAGCCGAAGAAAATCACGTAAGACATTTCTTCCAATACCCTTTACAATTCTGTCAGCTCTACGTCTTAATTATAATAATAATAATAAAAACCGAAGACAGGTTGAATAATTTGTCATGAATGTACTGAATTCTAAAGAAAGGTTGACAGTCACGTTTAGGACGGCTTTGGTGATAATACTTTTTGTCGAAGGTTAAGAAACAAGTGAGACCATAATGGAATTTGAACTCATGACGTTAGAAGAGAGGAAACTAAGTACTGCAACAAGGCGATAACGTACGTTTTTGACACTCCATATACCTTCATTAATATCGATTTTTCACCTTGGCAGAAGGCCATAAATTCGTAGAAGCGGAGTATAGTTAATTCATTCGACCTTAATATGTGCCTGATAATAGTTTATCGATCTCAAAAGGATGAAAGAAAAAGTTAGCTTTGCCGAGATTTGAACTCAGACTGTAAATATATGTAAATATTTAATATGAGGTATTTAGTCTGGCGCGGTATCATCCCTGCTCGCACAACGCTCTATCTTAAAAACGTATTAAAGTCTAAGCTAAAAAAAACATAATCTGGAGCAAACTACCATTGGAGAGCAAAAATAAAATATTGATTTTACAGACGACTCTTATTTCACAGGTTTATCTCATACAATAAATAATAATAGACATTGACAGTCAGTTATAAGAATTATTCTGAGTGTAACCAAGATAAAACAGTAAAACTGGTCTAGAATTATTGTGGATTGGGTTATGTAGTTCTTTTTTCTTTTATCCAATAATGCTCGATAAAGTCTTTAACATAATTTTTTTTTCCATTCGAAAAGTACATTTACTTCTTAATCTAATGTCCTATTTGTTCAATGAAGATACGTTCCTACATTCGTTGTTATATCAATACATAGAGCATTTCATCAACCCGCAAATCGCAATCTTTTTCTTCTGCAATCACAACAGATGCCGCTTCTCTGGAATTACAGATTCCATTTTAGCCACGTCTATGGTCGGAGCTGAAGGAGTAGACTGCACTAGACTCTACCTCAGTCGAACGATAAGGTACAGTCTAGAGATAAATTGGTCTAACTATACCATGCATTCACAATTAGATCTGAAATCTTTTTTCTTGAACATGCAGTGAGTTATTAAATGTGATTGTTTTTCGTTAGTTTCTTGGCAGAACATTTCATTCTACAGAGTCTGTGGAAATCTGATAATCATTCTATGAGTATCAGATTTTCAGAGAATTTAACTCGTGTGTTTCCTTAGAGTTATTAAGTACGAACGTGAAATTGAATATCTCCAACTAGTAATCAAACCTCAAACTGCAAGCATCACTAGAAGGTGTTTAATATAGTTCTTCTTTTGTCCCAGATCAGCACTGACTGAACTGATATATGGATGAGGTCATTTCTACCGTGACTCCTCTGTCTTTATTTATGATAAAGTATATCCAAGACCACATTAGGCACTTTTCTTTTATCGTATAACAGGGTGATATTTAGCTTTTATTTCTAGCAGCTCAGTGACTCATTGGTTTAAATGTGTTCAGTTCTTGTAGATGCTTATTCATCTGCAATAACAATGCCACAAGATCACAAATTTATAGCTGTGATATGTAGTCTACACAATCAATCGTGATACTTATTTCATACTCTGTAAAGATGAAAGGTAAATTGACCTCAAAGAAATTTGTACTCAAATAAAAGAGAATGGAAACTAAATATCTTAAAGAGTTGACTCCACGCTCTACCGAATCTGCAATTCCACTGCTTTGTTTTACCTTGTTAATTATTGTGTCTGATATACATGCAAATTTATAGGAAGAAGAATAAAGGATTGAACCAAGCCATGTAAACCACAAAGCTGGGTGTTTTATTTTGTCAGAAACAGAAATATGAATGATGCAGTCAGTTGACCAGGATGTAAGGGAACGTAAATATAAGGACCATAGTATCCAGTTAAGTATTTTGCCGCTGCAATAATTCAAATGTGTTGTTTAGTCTTATTAATAATGGTTTCTAATATAAGAATAAGTGTACAAGTCTACAAATCGATCACAGTACTAGAGTGTTATTTTATCAATACCAGGATGATGAAATCTAAGACAATTCCAGCATGATTCGAAATCAAAACGTTAGAATGTGCAATTAAACACCGCATGAAAGTCAGCTCAACTCTCTGCCACTCTGTTAATGCATCAGCCTTTTTAGCCTTATTAATAATAATAGTAATCTGATAATCAAACTTCATTCAATAGAAAATCATATCATGTTTCTGTGAGAACAGACCACAGGAGATTCTGTTTGGCAGAGACTCACTCATGAATAAATAATAGAGAAATAGCCTATCTAACTATCATTACATTCAATGAACTCTTTCGAAAAGTGTTTAATATTACAAAACCTAGGAACAAAAGTCACCAGATAATAAATCCGGAAATGTCTTTCAGGATACATACACGAATCCGTGCGAAACTATAAGTATTCACACGAGCAAATACATACGAACATATACTTACACATACATAGATAAACACTCTTACACAACACTTAAGCAGAAACACATAAATATGTATGAAACATATACACGCAAATAAAAAGGCTATTAGTATAACAAATAAAATGGAAAAGAAACATGAAATAAAAACTGATATAATCTCTTTCCACAGAAAATTGGAAAATCCTGCTTAATACAAGAACAAAATATAAAAAAGATCACTTTTGAGAGAAAGTTGCACTTGGATACTTCGAACGAAAAACAATGCCCCTTAGAAAGAAGAAACCAAACTAAATCCTGGTATAGACCACTGATAAATAGTTGAAGGTTAACGTTAGATAATCCACGATCAAAAATTTCCAGCTGCGTACATGCAACACAAAATATGAAGAAAGCATCAACTGAAAACGAACATAAGCTATGTAAAGCAAAGCTGGAATCCTTAGTCACATCATTGTCAATAGTGAGAGAATACTCTCAAGCTGATAATTTTCTATAAAGTATGATACGGTGGCTACAGATATGGAGAACAAAGTAAGAGAGGGGAAAATGACAACAAATGAGAATGCACATATTGAGACTGACGAATCAAAGAAATGTATCGAGAGCCTATGAAATTAAAAACGGTAGCGAAATTAAAGCATGATGTTGTTTGGAACCGCCAAATATAATCAGGCTCTGTTGTGAGATAGAATCAGCTGCACGTTTGATATGAATGTGCTAATAAATAAAAAAGCTCAAAACAGGAAATAGAAAATATCCATGGACTATTGATGAAGACTCTACAGTTTCAGCAACCAAAATATACTTTCAGTTTTTTATTCTCGATATAATTGGTGCAACAGAATATGCAGCAACTGGAACGAAGTACGGCTGAACTCAGATTCTTGGATGAACTCTCTAAGTTACACGATATAGATGGTCGTCATAGCTAGGACATAGAAAGATTTCAAAATTTTTGATGGTAAATGGCTGCACAAAAGATTATGAAAATGACAAGCCCCATCACTCTTTTCTATATTTTTTTCATTAAAATCTTGCCACTGAACAAGTGTCGGTCTAAATAAACTTTAAAAGTCCAAACACAAATAAACATACATAAATACAAACATATTACACGTGTACATACAGGTGTGCATACAAGCTTACCTACTTGCATACACAAAATATAAATTAATGTTTCAAAATTTATATATTTTGAAATGAAAGTTCATTGATAGGAACTAAATTTTCATGTACTGATATACATACATAATGGGTCGTCATAAATATATACACTTTTATATGCTATACGCGTTCATCTCTCATTCTTTCTCTTTCTCTCTCTCTCTCTCTCTCTCTCTCTCTCTCTCTCTCTCTCTCTCTCTCTCCATACATACATACATACATACATACATACATACATACATACATAATGCAAGTCTGTCGGGGTTCGACAATGACGTCAGTGACGCCGGTGGTAGGAGCGGAACCCAAAGGCAGACGCGCAGACGCGGCCGCATGTTGGACACGTAACAGCAGAAGTAGGGTTAGGGATTCTCTCTTTTCGGGCTTGTCGCTTCTGGTCCAGGCTCTTGAGGCGCTTTTCCTCGAACAGCCTAACACCCTTTTGGACAACTGGACGCCAGGCGACGCGGTCAGAGGCAAGCGATTCCCAGCCACGGGCTGAAATGCATACATACATACATACATACATACAAAAATACAAATATAATATGCGGAAGAGCAGTAACGGGATGTTAGATATTCAGATATGTACTGAATAGTTTCTTTGATATTCATTCGTAACAATTTCCCAAAGCTATTTTATTCAGCTTGGGACATAAAATCGTACTCGTATTGTGTCGAGATACAAGCAGCATTATCTATCATATAAGCCATTAATGTTTTCCCACAGTTACAAGTGTGTATTGCCAACCTTGTTTACTAAAAACAATACATTACTCTCCCATTCTTATACTTTAGACATTTCTTGGTGTCAGGTTGAGATGAATCGTTCCTATGACAGTCCAGCTGTAAGCTTGAAATATCTGCAAATGAATAATGATTTCAAGAATAAGTGCAATTGACCCCGAGTATTTAATGCATGCGAGAACTGTATATATATATATATAT
>NC_068982.1:112450219-112458311 GCF_001194135.2 Octopus bimaculoides
TATATATATAGGGAGAGTGAACAGAATCTAAGGCTATTCTAAAAAGAACTACATTCGTATAACGAGTAAAGATTATAGGACACTTAGACATAACACTTAAATAGATATGTAGTGGCATCTTTCTTTGATTTTCATTTGCAACCATTTCCTGCATATCTCCAAACCCATGTCATTCAGCTGGGGACGGAGTATATACAAAAAGGCGAGATGATTTACCATTTAAGAATGCCTTACAAGTTATTCAGAGTGTTTAAAAACAAAGAATCGTTGTAAATCTTCCAAAAGCCCAAACGTAAACTCAATTGGGAGAAGTAATCCAGGTAACTGGGAATGAAAGTTCTGCCTGGAAATCGCATGGTTTCTTTTGTCTTGGTTCTGAAGGATCTGATAATCGATCCAGCTACTTGCCTGCACAGTGTTGCAATTTTGGTAATATGCACATTGAACGTGCAAACTTTCCTCATGTGGATTCCCAAGTCACGCACCGACTCTGAATCTGGGATTGTACTACTTCCCAATCCTTTGTATTTCCGATTGTAGTCTGTGTGTAAGCTGATAGTAGAATCCTTGAAACTTCTGAGTATTCAACGCATATTATTTTCATCAACCCATTTGCATTCAGGTTGCTTTACAGTTATATAAACGTGGGCTGGAGAAAACAAACAATATGCAGTTTAATGCTGGAATATTTTAAGCACTGTGGTATCAACTCCCATATGAACCGCAGCCTGCATATACAGGACTCGAAGGTACTACAATCCCAGAATCACTGATAGTGAGAGACTTGGGAAAAAGTATGTATAATGATGCATCGTTTCATACGCACATTATCAAGATGGCAGCAAAGTGCAAATAGCTAGCAGGACTGATACTAAGGTCCTTCAAGACAAGAGACCAAGAATTCATGTTGATCCTGTGGAGGATCCTTTTCTTAGCTGCTAGTACTACTGCTCTCATAGCGGAGCTTCAAGTGGTCCAATGATATTACTCAAAAAAGATTGTGATAGTACAGCAGATGAACTACAGGGAAAGGCTGAAAAAAACTACAACTGTACCTCATGATGCGAATACGCGAATGATATTTAATCTACAATGGAAAATTCTGGAAGTACTAAAACCTAATTTCGGCATTTAGTGTTAAACAAATCCTGAAATGGATGCCACTGTATTGTATCGAAGGTACCGTCCATATCATTTAAAGTCAGGAACTGATACTGCGATGCCTAAGGGTTCAATGGGCCAGAAATCTTCAATACCTTGCTAACAAATTGAGAAACGTGCACAATATGGACGTGGATATCTTCAAAAATGAACTGGAGATTCTCCTTTCCACAATGCCAAATGAATCAACAGCCTGGCATCAGGTACAAATGTGGTCAGTAGTGTCAAACTCCCTAATACATTTTCAGCCTTTCCCAATAGTTGACAGATTCCATTGAGACGATCTTCTTTGTGTAGCCTTGCTACATTTCTTCGAGTTGCGCCGTTAATTTTGCACTTTGTGGTGACCATAGTTGAGAGCAGTAATTTTAAGCGGCTGAGGACATATGCCCGTGAAAGGATGGTCATGGTCACGTGTGCTCTTCTGAAAGTTCGGCAAATCGATCCGGTTTGCCGTCTGCATTTTATTGCCACCGACTTAGTAATATGCCCCGGGAAACGTACACTGATTTTGATTCAGAGATTGCAATTCCTCCTGGAACAGTGTATCCTGGTTGCATTTCATTCTACTTTGTGTGGTAGTAGCACAGGGCTTGGAATTGTCCCATATACATGCATACATACATACATACATACATACATACATACATACATACATACATACATACATACATATATATTGACCCCTCTATTTGACAGGTATTTATTGCATTGAGCCAAGAGTGATGAAAGGAAAGATCAACCTTGAATGATTGAATTTTTACTATGAAGGGTCTTAGCTTCTCTATTGTTCTTATTCTGATACTCAACGTCATTTAAAATTTTGAAAATAGCGATTAGAAGAGAATATGTGTAAAAACATAAAGACAGTAAAGAGTTTAGGTGAGATACTCTTTGATAATTGAGTGATTAGAGTCCAAATATTTATTGCCAGTACGTCTACATAATACAACTAAATACCAATGATGTGCATAAAGCCGCGTCTTTATTATCCTGTCTGGAAAGACTGTAAACTGAAACAATGTTGTGAGTCTAATTTAATCTACCTACCTGCCTGCCTACCTACCTACCTACCTACCTACCTACCTACATACATACATACATACATACATACGTACATACATATAGACATGCATACATACAATGGTTTCTTAAAAATCAGAAAACCAATGTCTGTTGAGTTCGCGTGAACGCAAATAATCTGAAGTATGGTTTATAACTTTCTTTAAAAATGTTAGTTTGGAGTTAGCATAAAATAAAAGTAAAATAATAAACGATTATTCGTTGTTTAGCTGTGGTTGGAGTTGCAGTTCCATATGATATGAAGATCCTATCAATTTGTTGTCTTTAGAAACAGCTTTCAAAAAATCCAAATTCTTCCTTTATCTGATGCAACATTGTGTATTCAGTTTGATCAAAGCAATCGATATAATTCTTCTGTTTTCATGAGAAAAATTTTGGAAATCAAAATTATTAAATTTTAATAGTTTTTCTGTTATATATATTTTTGATGTGCAATATTTTTGATCGTTTTATATGAAATATGTATTATGTATGTGTGTGCATAAATACATATGCCAGCTTAGTTTCATGTTTCGTTATCATGAAAGCAATTCGAACTCAACTCACTGGAGAATTAAACAAGTACAAAAATAGCTAGAGGGTCGTGATTGAAGAGTGTGTGGGGGAATAAAGATGTGTTACTGAATATATAATTCTAGTTCTAGACGTAAGGTTATCACTCATCGCTGAATGTAATATCATATCCTTGCCATAGGAAGTGTCGGATCACCGCAATCTTTTAAGCAAAATGAGTAGAATTTCGTATCTGGCAAAGACTGTAACGTTGTAAAATCTTCCTCCAACAGATATTGAGACAGCAAAATCACTTTGAAAGCCCATTACCGGATCTACGTATGTTGTTCATGTGTGAGGATTTCATTGAAGTTTGATTAGGAAAGCAGCTGACATTTGAGTGAAGACACAGTATTTTCTGGCAGATTAACTTGATTGGAGTCTATTAGTGAACTACAGCTGTATACTTGAATCGGTTACAAATTACCTATGGAATCTAGACACGTACTAACAGATCATTGTTATCCACAGAGATAGAAATTTCAGCTTCTAAATGATTTTGCACTAAACTGGTATAACAAAATATCATGTGTCAAAATAGGCTTACATTGTTAAAATATATTTTAATAATAATAATAATAATAATAATAATAATAATAATAATAATAATAATAATAATAATAATAATAATAATAATGATAATAATAATAATAATAATAATAATAATAATAATAATAATAATAATAATAATAATAATAAAAATAATAATAATAATAATAATAATACTGCTAATAATAATGATTTACGTTATTAGACACAGGATGTTTCAATTGAACAATAATGAATACGAAAAAAACTGAATGATAGCAACAATAATAATAGTGACTTTGTTTCAAATTTTGGCCAAGGACATTAATTTGGAGGGGAGAGTTTTAATCTATTATATAGATATCAGTATTTAATAGATACTCTATTACATCGACGCCAGGTTTTAAAAGATATGTGATCTTAGGACATAAACACCTAGAACAGTGTAACATTCTGCCAATAATTTCATCATCGTTATTATCAGCATCATCATCGTCGTCGTCGTCGTCGTCGTCGTCGTCGTCGTCGTCGTCGTCGTCGTCGTCGTCGTCGTCGTCGTCGTCATCATCCTCATCACAACCACACTACAACCATCATCTCCACTGTTATCATCACCGCCGTCATAATCATCATTATTTGATTATGTTTATAATTTTCGGTGCTGCTTTTATTTTACACTTTATAATTCCCCGTTCAGAAAAATTAAAATTAAAATGATTCAGAATAAAATACGAATGTGCTATAGCTTTAACTTAACTTTTGTGTTAATAATTCTCTCTCTCTCTCTCCCTCTCTCTCTCTCTCTCTCTCTCTCTCTCTCTCTCTCTCTCTCTCTCCAAACGCGCACACACGCACACATATACAAGTGTGTGTATGTGTGTGTGTGTATGTGCGGGGGTGTATCTTTAACATTCATATAGTTCAATTTTCAAATAAACACGAAAGAAGAACATCTCACAAACGAATATCGTCCATGCTTGTACATATTACACACACATATATATATATACATACAAACATACATAGATATATACATACACACATATATACATATATGTACTCTTACATACAGTTCTTAGTTTATTTTATCCAACAGGAAGTTCCATCGCCACATGCACAGTCACGAGCGCACGCACACACACACACCATGCATACACACATATTTAGAGAAAGGTATATAAAATGCACATGTGTTCTTTAAATTCAAAATTTGTATTTATGTATTTCATATTAAACATAACCCCGACTACTTTCCATTTAACTGTAGAGAACTCTCAGAAGACAAATATCAAGATTAAGCGAATTATAACGAGTCTTACGAGATTCATGTGTTTCTAGTGACCACACATAGATAGATAGATAGATAGATAGATAGATAGAAAGATAGGTGTATATGATTATGTAAATATTTGTATATATGTACATGAATGAGTAAGTGTGTGCGAGTGTGGACTCATGTTATCAGTGTCACATGTACATTTGAGGCAGACATATCCACGCGCCCGCTACTGACATTTTCTTGATGTTACCCTGTCATTGCTTATACATAATGAATCACAAATTTCGTCACTGCGCTCCTACGAAACCTTCCATACACATATAAATATACATTGTCATATTTTTATACTAGTCACATTCCTGTCAGTAAAAGAAATTTGTCTTTTAATGTTTTTTTTTTTAAATAAAACCACCATTGTGCAGGATTACAAAAAATTTCAACTTAGTCTAGAATCGAACACCAGATTCCGTCGCACTGAAAATAAATATTGCCTTTGTTATTTACATTATCATTGAAGACTGTTGCTAGTAAACAGTGATTAACAAAACAAGGTATGGATTCTATTCGATATATCGATTATTCCGATAAACTTAAGAACAGCGTCAGCATGGGCAGGTGATATATTCGATTGTCACTCAGTACGCAACCGTTACTTATATTATCGATCAGAAAGCGGTCAGGAGTTAATCTAACTCTAGGGAGATTTGAACACAACGATAAAAAGTAATTCGAATACCAAAGTATTGCTCTAAATTGACTCCTTACAAAAGCGAAAATCCGGGGAAATAAGAAAGGTGGAATTGTAACATTTATATGTTTGCAAGGAAATTTAGTGCCTTAAGTCAGTTATTATCATATAGTGCCAAATTACTGTTATTTCTAACAATACAGACTCCTCTACAGATGATAATACGAGGGTGAGTCAAAAATAATGCCATTTTGTTTAGGACAGCTATAATTACCAACATAGGAACATGTATCATACGTCAAAATGAAGATGGTCCTCTGTGGATCATATCCCTACTTCTCAATATAGTAACCGTTTCTCTCAATAGCAATGTTCCACCTTCAATAGCAATGTTCCACGTATCCCTGCCCCATAAAATTCTGTTGACTGTTCTTTGAGCCACTTCTTCGCTACCTCCACACTCACCAGATTTCGCGTCTTCAGACTATCATCTCTTCGCGCCACGAAAGAAGGTTTGAGAGGCAAACATTATTCCAGTGACGAGGATGTGAAAACTGTAGTATAGAAGTGGCTCAAAGAACAGTCAACAGAATTTTACAGAGCATGGTTACAAGCTCTCATTTGAAGGCGGAACATTGCTATTGAGAGAAATGGTGACTATGTTGAGAAGTAGGAACCACAGAGGACCAGCTTCCTGTTGATGTATGATACAAGTTCCTGTGTAGGTAATTATACCTGTCCTAAACAAAATGGCATTACCTTTTGACTCACCCTCGTACTTTTTGATTCATTCATGCAGATTTCAGCTACATGAGCCAGCTAGTGAGCGAGATAATCAAAAGTCACTCAGTTTACTTGAAATACTAGCCAAACCTACCTAAAATCTCATTCATTGTCTTACAGATTGCATTGGATATATTCCTCCTTACCAGGCCCGAGTGTAAAAACAAAACAACAACATCAGAAATACCAACAATACCAATATCTATAACAACAGCACGAAGTGTAAGTACATAACATAATATATTCACAGAAATCTTCTTACATAGGAGACTCAGTCGTTACACAAGCCAGGAAAACTATCTTCCCTCTATACACTTTACCCATGAACGACAAACAGCTAAATTTCTAGAAGTCAAGCTGATGATCATTCGTGAAGTTTATGTGTAGGCTGACAAAACAGTATCTCCTAGAATAAAATTTCCTTTTAAGAGTCTGAAAATATTTTGGTGTTGATCAGTCAGCAATCCTCTGCAAAATTCTAACAAGATCCACACAGGAATACCTACTCGGATACTTGGATGCTTGCGCAACCACAAAACATCCTCATTGACTTCATCCCTCAATATAGGTCATTTGGATGGATAGTACAGATCCAATAATAAACACGGTACAATTACTCAATTGCAGATGAACCTTCCTCTTTCTCCCTTTGAGCACCTTCTGATTTACTCTCTCTCTCTCTCTCTCCGTCTCAACTATCACTACTTTGATTTCTACTCATTCGAACCAAGAAACTACGTTCTGCGTCTTTCTTTTTACAGAAACTATCCTCTCACGTATATATGTACCTCACTTCCGAAACCCTTAGATCGATACTTTGTCCACGGAAGAGCAAGTGCTTTGAAACTGGCTCCAATAAATTGGCTTTTCCCAGGAAGGTTCAGATATAATTGTCTGGCAAGTTTGTCAGATTCTGAAACGTTCAGTGATGTATTACTCGATTTTTCCTTTTTTTTATTACGAAATAACTATGTATTACATAATGTCAAAGCATCACCATTTGAGGAGAGTTCAGAAGATTAAATCAAGTGATATTTTATAAACTCTAGAAGAATAAAATGCTAAGTCGATTTAGTTGGGATATGAAATCGTAAAATCGAATAAGGCAGGAAATATCTGTCGTCTATCCTCCTGAAAGAAATTCTCTCGAATAACATCCTATCATCATAAAAAGGAAAATATTTAACAACTAGTCCGGAGTATATTATACATAAATATCTGAATAAAAGGCGGGCGTCATGGTTAAAAGCCCGTGATTATTGTATTGTACGTTCATAGATGATTTGTGAATAAATCAACAAAGTCAAAAGCAAAAGTAACTATAACAACTAAGGCAACTGCAATAATATCGATTTAATATTGTGCAAAAACAAAAAAGAAAAAAGAAAAACAGCTAACTAATGTACTGTATAAAATTCCGTACATTACGAGTATATATATTATTTTGCAAACCTGAAAATGAAAGCATTCAAATTTGAAAGCAGAACATGGAAGAGCAAAACTGCCAACTACCGGAGAGTTAACCCGATTCTCGCCAACAACGATGAAGTATATTAATACACAATAACGGTTTAAACTTCTAAGCTTGAAAATAGAACAAGGCAAACAGATACAATTAAGTTTAGCAATATAACACAAATATCCAATGTTATACTTCTATTTTGCTGTGTTTCCTGTTACAAACATTATATAAAGACAAAGAACGTAAACATGAGGATAAAAAACACGCATGGCTGATACTCCCTCAGAGAAAAGAGGGCATCCTCTCTCTCTCTCTCTCTCTCTCTCTCTCTCTCTCTCTCTCTCACACACACACATACACACAATATAGGCAAACACTTTGACACAAACAAGCGCAGGAGTGGCTGTGTGGTAAGTGGCTTGCTTACCAACCACATGATTACGGGTTCAGTCCCACTGGGTGCCACCTTAGGTAAGTGTCTTCTGCTATAGCCTCGGGCCGACCAAAGCCTTATGAGTGGATCTGGTAGACGGAAACTCAAAGAAGCCCTATATAT
>NC_068982.1:112458397-112463892 GCF_001194135.2 Octopus bimaculoides
TATATATATATATATATATGTGTGTGTGTGTGTGTGTGTGTGTGTGTGTGTGTGTGTGTGTGTATCTTTCTCCCCTCAACATCGCTTGACAACCAATGCTGGTATGTTTACGTTCCCTTAACATTAGCGGTTCGGCATAAGAGATCGATAGAATAAGTACTAGGTTTACAAAGAATAAGTCCTGGGGTCGATTTGCTCGACTGTAGGTGGTGCTCCAGCATGGCAGGAGTCAAATAACTGAAACAAATAAAAGAAAAGAATATATACATATAGGGTGTTATCTGGAAATAGTGAAACAGACAGTCATCACATCATCATCATCCTTATCAACGTTATCATATCGACCAGCTTCATTTAATTCTCCTCCATCTAGTCCTCCACCTCCTCCTTCTGCTCATCATCATCATCATCCACGGTAGCAGCAGCCACATATTCATCGTAGCCCTTGTCATCATATTCAACGCAGGGTTTGTTGTCGTCATTGAGGTCATGAGTCTATCTACCATCATCATATATTATCTCCAAGTTTCGTTCCGAACAAGAAAAGTTCAAAATTATAATACTCATTGTACAGACACACGCACACAGAAACACACACACACACACACACACACACGTATATTTATGCATATATGTGTGTATATATGTATGAACAGGTGTGTGCACGCGTTTGTGTCTTCGTTTATTCAAAAAATATTTATGGGAACTGCAGAAATGAGAGGAATGGAGGAGGAGTAGGGGCAAGTAGCAAGAATGTGGGTAGAACGTGATGAGAGCCAGGTAAAAAGTAAGGTTAGAGATGAGAAAGCTCAATGCAATATTAGCAAAGGAGACATGACACAATAACACACCTACACACGCGAGTGAACTGGCACATACACAACGTAAACGTGAAGAGAAAGGCATTGCTAGGGATCGCCAGTAGAGAAATGAGACATGTTAGGAGTGGTCAGAATCTAAAAAAACAAAAACAAAAATAAAACACTATATGTATAGATGTATTGGGAGGTGGGATCGGCAGAAATATATACTAGAGAGAGAGAGAGAGAGAGAGAGAGAGAGAGAGAGAGAGAGAGAGAGAGAGAGAGAGAGAGAGAGAGAGAGAGAGAGAGAGAGAGGGAGGGAGAGAGAGAGAGGGGAGGGGGAGATTGTGAGGAACATTTATTAGAATGTATTGTGAAGTAGGATTGCAATTGTGAGGAATATGACTCGTGGTCGGTACATCGAACACTAGATGTATCAGGGGTGCTGAAGGTACATTGTTGAAATGAATGAAAGCAATGAGTTCATAAAGATATGTACAAAGAGACAGATATGTATGTATGTATGTATGTATGTATGTATGTATGTATGCATGTATGCATGTGTGAATGCATGAATGTATGTATGTATGTATGTATGTATGCATGCATGAATGCATGCATGTAGATAAGGGTGTAGATAGATAGAGATATACATAGATGGGTAAATAGATAAATAGATAGATAGATAGATATAGAGAGAGAAAGAGAGAGAGAGAGAGAGAGAGAGAGAGAGGGAGAGAGAGATTAATGCAGGTACCTAAGTATTACTTATATCATTGACCCACAACATGGTTTGAAATCTGAACATAAAGTGATAGAACAGCAAAGAAAGAGGCGGGGTGGGGGTTGTCACTCTAATAATTTGCATATAACTATAAAATGTAACAAATTTCATGTTCAGTTCGTGTATGTGTGTGTGCGTGTGTGCGCGCGCGTATCTGCATGAATTCAATATGAAAGAGATTATAGCATTCATCATACCACACACACGCGCACACTCGCGCTGTAGAAACGTACAGACGTACCACATTACACACAATTTTTCGCTTATACGCATACACACACACACACACACACACACACACACACACACACACACACACACACACACACACACACACTCATACAAACGCATACACAAGCACCCAAAATACATACACACACATACACATACACATATGTGTATACATATGTATGGGTGTATATGCAGTTAATTGCATACGCACATATATTTGAATATATATATTCCTGTATAACTAATCGAAATGAGAAGAGTATAACAAGAATTATGATCCACTCTATGGAATATTGTGGAAATAAATGATCTGCATAGATTTGAGGTAAAAATATTTTCCAATATATATTAGCTGAAAAATGATTACAGATTTATCTTAAGAACGAGTGACAGAGTACATTGACTTCATTTTCTTTGCAGCGACTGGAAATCACGATTCTAATTTCACCCGAAACATTCGTTAATTCTATATCTTCGTTACAGTTTTATGACAGAGAAAGTTATATCAAACATTGTCCAGGGCCTACGATATTTGTTGGAAGTAAGGTCTTTTCAGACTGGAGACTTGACCCGACTGATTGTAAGAGAATGTACGCCTCTAAAGGTTCTCAATGCCTGGGCAAAGGTGTCAAACTGGGAAACGGCCGACAGACGAACTGACAGATGAACTGAATACTAATTAAAAATGTCTTTGTCAAACCTAAGGATTAACCCATCCACACCTCAATCGATAATCTGACAATATGCACAAGAGTCACATTAAAAATTATCGTTTCTCTAGAACGTTATACCTTTTATTACTTTAGTCATTGTAAAATTGATATCCTTTAGGATGATATAACTACAAATTTAAATTATCGAAAGAGTGATGGACTTGAACGCAGAATCTAGACAGACTCAACTCAATTCTTAACCGATGCTTTACAGTTTCTACTTTTAAATTACAATGTATTGACTTTATCGTTCATATGTATCATACGTGCAAGGTTGTACAAGAGAAGGTAGTAATTTGAATTGACCCTAGTACCTGCGTCGAACTTATTTTATTGACTCTCAGAAAAATTTGAATTCATAACGTAAAGAGGCACGAACGACTACACATAAGGCATTTCGTCCGAGGTTCTACCGATTCTGGCATTCACATAGTGAATTCTTACAAGTGTTTAAATAACAAATATCATTTGTAGAAATTCTTGCAAGGGTTTAAATAACAAATATCATTTGTAGAAAATATGAAATTATAACTGGGTGATGTCTATATCATGAAGCTGTAGAGTTAAATAAAGCTAAATTATGTTCCTCAAAGACTTGCGTGAAAGTATATTTCTACAGCCGTGTTTTGAGACAATATCATAAGCCGTGTTTACAACCAATCCATGGAATATTGATTTTTTGACATAGGTACACATGGCATTAGATTTATAAGGGAAAACATTAAAACAACATCACGTGTATCGTTTGCGTTTCATGACAGTTAACTTTAAGGACTAGAACTGGAAGGTGAAATATAACTGTACTCAAAGAAAACGCATATCTAATATACTTGACAAACTTAGTGTATATTATCATTGCTCCTCTTTTTTTAACTCCGATGAGTAATGCCCTGCATATATGAATATGTAAATGACACTGTGTGGATTAAGTTTGTTCTCGAGTGCAGTAGAGCTGTGTACGGAATAAAATGGCTTTGACGCGGAAACGATAAAGGCGTGCATTATCAATTTAAGAGAGGCCTTATATTTTAACTTACGATTATCACCCAATCAAGCGAATGTAGCAAATATTGGTTGAGGTGGGGGAAACGAAAGATTTAAGAAAGGGATATGTGAAAACATTCTCTTCAAGATGTCATTAAGAGAATTTACTGTGTAAAAAATGAGAAATCTGTAAAAGTTTATCTGAGTTTCTCTGTGAATACATTTTAGATTTATCATCATATGGTATTGAATGGCCTGATAAATATAGGTATTCGAAGAGTACTTTATCACACACACACACACACACACACACACACACACACACACACACACACACACACACACATGGATACAGAAATACAAAGATATAGTCCAAATTGAATAATTCCACCCTACTTCAATATATACGTATATATAAACATATATGTATGTATGTATGTATGTATGTGTGTATGTATGTTTGTATGGATTTCTTGAAATTGAAAATTGCACAATCCATTTCACCGTGCTTTAGGTAACTGGTCATCAGCCAGAAATTTGATGTTCTATTACATAAAACTCGGAGTAGCATTTTCAAGACGTCAACAGAGCTCAATATTTCATTGTAACTTTTGTATTCAAGTGGCATTTTCCTCCACTGGTTTGCATGTGTGGGCACACGCGTATATATGTGCAAGTGCGTACGCGTGTGTATGTGTGTGTGTATGTGTGTATATGCATGTAACAAATTGACCTTAAAGAATACATTAGAAATTCTGTGTACACTCACGATGATATAGAAAGATGTTGGTGATAAAGATGGAAGGGTAACAAAGTAAGAAGAAAAGATATTGTGATAGAAACTGAGAGAATGAGATTAAAAAAATGGAAGAGAGAGATTAAACGATTAAGGCATTGTTATAGAAGCATGTAAAGAGATTATGATTAAATGTGAGAGAAGATTGATCTGAAATTTACTCTCCAGGTACAGAAAAAATATATATATGGCATTATTTCAAGTAAGGTGCTTCTCATCAACATAATGAAAACTTGGCGTTTATTTTGTTTTTTTTTCTTTTTAACAAATTAAAACAAAAATTACAACAGCAACAAAGTCAGGACATAGTGAAGAAATTGGTTCAACAAACGGTGAATGAAAAATGAAAGGATGCAGAGAGAAAGAAAAAAAAGAGAAAGTATTGGATCTTAATACATAAGAAGATAAAGATTTTTAAAAAGTTTGCAGAAATGATAAAATGAGAGAATATAAAATGAATGAATGTCTGCGCGATTTCATCACATGCAATCAGACAACGCAGGCAGCAGGCGACATCTAGAAGGAGAAGCAGCATTGGTATATAATAGGACTTTGGGATAAAACAGCAAGAATTTGTAGAGATATAGATGTAATATTTATATATATAATATAGAGAATTGAAATAAACACTCCTTTTGGAGAAGTAAAAAAAGCATTGGATGAATAATTTTAGAGGAAATATTTTGTCACTAAGAGCTAATAAGTAATGTCTCACACAAAAGATATGATGCATATATAGATATATACTAAATAAAATTGGACATGCATGTGTATAAATGAACTTTTGTCTATTCATATATATATATTTCAGATAATATATATATATATATATATATATATATATATATATACATAAACATATATATATATATATATATATACACATATATATAATTATACAATCATACACATATATATGATAAATATATGTAGGAATATGTGTATTTGTGCAAATATTTTCAATTTTATACATATATATATATAATGTATATGCATGTATGTATATATGAATACATGCATACATATGTACGTATATATAATTTAAATGCCTACAAATATGTACTTGTATATTATTTACCCATATACATTGTGTATATATGCATAGACTACACATATACGTATATGTATATATATATTTAAATGAAATATATATGTATGCATACATAAGTTATATATATATATAT
>NC_068982.1:112465205-112467273 GCF_001194135.2 Octopus bimaculoides
AAGGAAGTTAATCTCTTCTATTACTATCAAATGTTTCTGTGGTTCTGGTAAAACTGTAATTCATGAGCGAGAAAGAAATTCTAGTGTAGGATTTTTTTTTAAATTAGAAAATTTTCTATTGAAGGTTGCCGAGAGAAATTTAATTCTGCTATACCTTATTGTATTCCCTATATCATAGCAACAGTGTTTGCACTTTAAAGAATGTATTAAATATATTTCCACTGAACTTACGAAAATTATGGAACAATTTTGAAGTTAATGTCAAGACATATGACAAACAAAATCATGGGTAACTCGTGATTAGTTAATTGTATTCATAGGCGAAAGAAGCGCTTTCACAGGACCTTTGTGAGGTTTAGATATAATATAAACGTAGTTAATATCTGAGTAACGAATGTAAATAAAGGTTCAAGAAAACCTTGAGAACAACTCAAAACGGAACAGATGAAATGCATGTGTGTAAATATTCAATGTTGTGAAAGAACATACTGGTCAAGGAATCAATTCAAAACTTACATTTCAGCTGATGGCTTCTCCTTGGGACGAACACATTTCAAACGCCTCTGGAAATCCGAACTCCGGTATACTACCGTGACTGAATGAGTGGTATCAATAGGTCTCTGCCATGCTATGCGCTCGCTTGGTGTTTGGGGAATTTGACACACGGATGTTCTTGGCAATTTCATTCGTAACGAGAAATTTTTTAATAGCCTTCCGAGCAATCGTAGACTTTTTCGCTATGGAAACCATATCTAGAGCCGCTGTTACAAGGAAGCTCAATTAAAAAAGGAAACTATTTCCCTTGAAAGGGATATACGTAGAGTGTTGTATTGTAATATAGTATATGAGCTTATATATGTGGGTAAGACAATTGTTTATAATAAAATAAGAATGTGTCTTCAGAAAAAGACTTTCAAAAAACTCCTACTTTACATTGATTTACTATTTTAGCTGGTCTTCCATTCTGTTCTTTTATGTTTTAAATTGTTGATTATATATGGTTCTTAATAGGAATAATTTGAGAATTCTGAAAATGAAGTACAATAAAGTATATAAATGTGTGTATAATTATATATCTCTTATGATACTAAAGTGAATGAATTTTTTAATTGTATTGTTGTGCAATTTATATAACTATTATTAAATACATATTCGTAAATTTTAGCATAATATTTAGAGAATATAATGGTATTTAATGAATAATGATTATATATGCAAAAAAGATACAACATATATATATGTATAAGTGCATACATACATATAGATGTATAGTGTGTCTTTGCATGTGCATGTGCAGATACGTAGGTGGCTTGTGTGCGTGTGTGTGTGTGTTTGTGTGTGTGTACAATATATAACCTATAAAACTAAGATCGAGTAATATACGAACACTGTCTTAAGAGGAAGGAAAGGTCGTAATGTTATCATCAGCCGTGTTAGCAGTATAGGTATCAGATAAACACACGCCTCTGTCAAATGCAAGAATCAAATTCGAGCCAGACAAATAATTCTCTCGTGTTATTGTTTGTAAGTTTAAAATTTATTAGGCTTAGTTTTTAGACTGAATACTTGCTCTTAACTATATAAAATAAACTGTCTTGAACTTTTTGTTCTTTCTGTTTATACAAAGAACAGTTGCCTCGAATTATAATAATAGAGACTTAAATTTATTTTGCTCATTTCCATTTCTTTCTTTCATTTATCATTTTTCCCAGTTACGTTTTCTTGCCAGCTTGGTTGCTACGTTAAATCCGATTTTATCTTGATTAGCGAAGGATCGTGGTTTTATTTTATTATTTACTTATTTTCTGTTTATCAGTTAACACTCTTTAATCCAATTCGTGCTTACAGTTGTATTATTAATGTTCAACTGAAGTTCAAACGAATTTCCGGTTGGTGTAAGGGTTCACTTCCTTCTCAAACTACGTATATACCTGGCAGTATGCAACTGAACCAGCCTCCAGAAAACACCATTACAAAAGAAATTGCATGTGTATATATACACGCATACAATCTTTCTATATCTTTGAAATATATTCGGTATATATATATATATATATATATATATATA
>NC_068982.1:112467283-112467590 GCF_001194135.2 Octopus bimaculoides
ATATATATATATATATATATATATATATATATGCCCGGATATAAAAGATATCGATAAAATAGAAATAGATAACTTAGATAAGTATATCTATCAGTGATAATCCTAGTTACAAAATGTAATTGTTATATCTCAATATAATGACTTTAAACAGTAGAATTAATAAATATATTTGTTTCCTTGTGAGATGAAAAATTGCTTCGTTCCTGTCATCCGTGAGGCTTCTAAACCTGTATGCTTATATCGATCTTTATTGATTAAAATATAGAACTAATGGCGAAGTTATTTATAAAGAAATTATATATATATA
>NC_068982.1:112468117-112469418 GCF_001194135.2 Octopus bimaculoides
TATATATATATATATATATATATATATATATATATATATATATATATATATATATATATATATATGTATGTATGTATAAGAATGTAGTTGTATATGTATGTGCTTGTGTATTTATATTTGTTTATTTTTTTATCCAAAATATCTCTTCCTATTCGCTGCTGATGAGTGAGGCATCAAAGGAGAAATATGAAAGGGTGAACCAGTTGTGGTAGATAAGTTGACAAGCCGGAGGAGGAAGCGCGAATGTATAATTGACCGAACAGTCAGAGTGGAATGCAAACGGCTGACCAACCAATACCGAAGGTTACTGTTCAGATTTGCCTCATTTTCCAAATATTCAGAAAATATCCTCCCTCCTCAGGTTTTACCTCTCTCACAGTCACTCTCCCTCCCACCCTTTCCCGTCTTTCACTTCACCCTTTCTCCTTTACATTTGCTAGTCGACTTTCCTTTTCTGTAGTGCCCTGCCTCTTTTGTTACTGCCCAGTGCCAAATTTTCTATGACTACAACACTTTTTCTCTCTTTTTTATGGTTCTGCCGAATATCTCTCAGTAGCGCACGTACATATATTCTCACAACTCACTTTATTTTCTTGTTCTGACTCATTTTGCAGTTACTCCCTTTTCGTTATGCTTTGTATTCTGATATATACAAATATTACTTGAGGCCAATATGCATAGACACATGTATTCACATGCCAAGAATTTTGCGTGACTGCATAAAAATGTGTACCGCTTAATTAGTAGATATGCATAGAGTTAGGCACACACATTGAGATACGTGTGCATTCACCATAATGTTGCAGCTGCTCATTTACTTCTCCCAACAAAAAAATCATTCCCACTAATAGATCAACTAGTGATCAGTAATACCACTCAGGGAGAACACTTCATGGCAGCTAAACATATCAGTGTTACTTTGTGTGCGTGTGTAAGAGCAGTTTCTTTACATAGAAAAATGTGTGAGATGTATTTGGGAAGAAAATGTGCGAATGAGAAAGTAGTGAAAATTGAAGATTTCTATTGTATTGAATGTGTAGGCATAACGTGTTTAAGAAATTATCAAGGTATGAGTATGTGAATATGAAGAGAATAAAACAGAATGTAGTAAGAGAAATACTATTCTGTCAGTTTTGATGATTTGGTTGCACTTTTTTTAATGTATTTATATATGATCGTATTTATGCGATATGTTAAAAAACGATAAGAAAACATGTATTACTATTAAAGTAATTGAAAATTTTCGTGATATATATATATATATACATATGCAATCACACACACATATATATATATATTTA
>NC_068982.1:112470476-112472483 GCF_001194135.2 Octopus bimaculoides
GTTGTGCTGAGCTGCTGCTGCTGCTGCTACTGGAGTCGTTGCTGATATTTAGGGGTTTCGCTATTAGTGGCACAATGTTTCTAATGAAGATACACCTCTTGAGAAAAATTCTTCACTTGCTATTTTATCAATTTGTGTAGATATTGGTTTGTATTGCTTCCATTGAGTATTCCTTCCGCTCTGTTTTACAGAGACTGGAGAACAAGATAATTGAATTTGCTTTGATTTAAAGCGACGCTATTGTCATAAAAAAGAAAAAAAAAAAAAAGAAAACAGAAAAAGTAAAAGGAGAAAGAACGAAAAAAACTGCGATGCAATTGATGCTTATTGATGCGTTAAAAAATAAATAAATAAAAGAGTTTATTAAACCGGATCAGTTATGACAAGAATGGGTCGTCTCGGTACACTGATATGAGATTTCGCTTGCTAGGAGCAGTAACTTGTTGCAGGGACTGAGAGAAAAGGCTTGTTAGAGGAGTACCATTATTTCGGTGCTGTCAAACAAAGTGATGCGATAGAATTATTGAGGGGGAAACGATTTTGTCATTTGTGCTAGTGAAAATCATGTTAGCGTATTTATCATAGTTTTTACTGGTGCAGCTGTAGTTGAAAAATACCTATATTCGATGTTGCTGCTATCGTTAGTGTATATATGCTATGTTACTTCACGCTGGTGAACAGGCATTGCTGCTGGAATAAATATTATTTTATGGACTGCTTGTGTTAGTGAATTTATAATTTTTCTTTTATATTGTTCATACATGTTACTATTCTTATTGCATTTGGTTCTACAGTGGCATTTAATATTCCTGATAATGAAAAGGTGGTAATAACAGAAGTGGCAGTATCAGTTTTTGTTGTGGATTTCACAGACGTCTTCATTAACATCAATTTTTTTTTTTTTTTTCCTATTTGTTATTGTAGTTATCACGGAAGTTAGAACAAAGTGTTTACTTTCCTCCAGATTAATTGGTAGTTATTCCAGCTAAAGATAGTAGCATGTAATAATTTGTTTTCTTCTTAATGTGTCGACCAGAATATTTGATATTGGGGGTGTTGAACAGTATTTGTGACATAATGACGACATTGGTGGCAGTGGAAATTCTTAAAGTAAGTGTTGTAGCCTAGATGATGCAAGCGGTGGTATTTTTTGGAGATTGCTAGGTGGCGAAATGTAAAACAACGGCGGCTTCACTTGCATAGAGACATACTTGTGTTTACACGGACGGTTGCGTTTTTGTCGTCATACGATATATAGGTTGGCATATAGTCCTGCAATGTGACAAAGGAGAGTTCTTAATAAGAAGCGACATTTTTCTTACTCCTGTTGTTATCGTTAGTGCTTTTAAAGTCCATTTAAAAGTATATATTTATAAATAGATTGTTTTTTTCGTATGATTAGTAAGTGCCTTTTCATTTCCTTCTTCTAGCTCCTTGTATTGTATCATTCTCTTTTCTCTTCCTTTCCTTCTTTTTCTTATTTTATCATTCGTTTCCACACGTACTCAGGCAAGCAGGTAGGCAGACAGACAGGCAGACAGGTAGGCAGACAGACAGACACCGGAGATTTCGGTGGTGATGATGGAGCGGCAGCAGCAGCGGCAGCGGCAACAGCAAAGATAAATAGCAACAGCAGCAGCAGCAGCAGTAGCAGTCACGATGGGAGAAGCAGCAGCAAGTGTAGTTGCAGTTGTAGTAGTTAGCTATAGTAGAGTTCAGAGTAATAGTATTTCTGGTCTCCTACTGCCAGCAGCATCTCCTGTACTAGTAGCATAAATCGTGTTAAGAACGGCAACAGTAAAACATCAATTGCACGCATTGAAGAGAGGAGGTTTCAATCAGGTAAACAGGGCCTTTATATGAACGACGCTAGCTGTATTTACAAGCCTAGGGAGTCAGTCGATCAACCGTGAAAGCTTCCCACGAGGAGAGGGGAATAAAATACGGTAACATAAATGTATGTTTGTGCATGTATATATATATATATATATATATATATATATATAT
>NC_068982.1:112472928-112479216 GCF_001194135.2 Octopus bimaculoides
AGAGAGAGAGAGAGAGAGAGAGAGAGAGAGAGAGAGAGAGAGAGAGAGAGAGAGAGAGAGCGTGTGGGAAGAAGATATAAAAGATGAGATGAGAATAGGAAAGTAAACCAGTCTATGTAAGGATTATTTACTACAGGTTGTTGCCGATTTCGATCCAAGAGAGAAATTAGGGTTTAACACGTGAAAGGGGGTTGACTAGTTTATATGTTATCAGCACTGTCTGAAATATTATCCGCAGTCTGCAGCTTTGACAACAATCGCTAGCTTCTTAATGAAACAATTTACTAATACTAAATTAAGGGGTTTAGTTAACTAATTAACGATGAGATAGTTATTGGATTTACAACGAAATAAGAAATTTATTTGTAATTCAGTATAATTCATTCATAACGAAATGATAGTCAGACTACAATACTGCAACCGATCTTAGATCGAATGAATAGGTGCCACTTACAATGTGACTCACGTATATCATACCATCTTTTACTCCTGCTATTGAATATTTATCGAAATTTAAGGCTTAATAACTCGTTTCAAAACTGAATTTTAAAAATGAGAAAGAATATCATAATGTGTAGGTGGATACATTAAAATACCCGCACAATAATATTTATGTGCGTATTCATATTTATCTTTTGGTACTCCGTGGAATTATAAACGTGGCTACGGCATTTTAAACCTTAGTAGTGAAAGAAATAAGAGGGCTAGATTTTTTTTTTTGCCTTAATTAATACACGTTAAGGTTAAATAAAACAAATGTGACGTGGGGGAAAGGGGTATCTTGAATATCTTGAACGTTGCAGTTCTGAGGAGGAAGAAATACTGGGCAATATTCAGTAGGAGAGGAGATACAGTATGAGGATGAGAGAGACCGTCGTAAGAATCGCGTGGGTTTTATGGGGATATTCAGTTGATGGGTGGCTAGGCATAATGCCTGTAGTAGTAGAAATCAAAGTAGCAGGAGATAGTATATCATGACAGCGGGTCACATTTGTAGGTGCTATTAATTGTATTTGTGTTAGATGTAGTAATGCATAGAGTATGAGTAGTATGAGCAATAGAGTAATACAGATTTAAAAACATGTTGAAATACAGACAGACAGACAGACATATGCACGCGCACACGCACATACACACACACATGCACACACACATATTTCTACATTTATGTATATGTGTGTAAGAATGTATATATATATATATATATATATATGTACATCTATGTAAATGTATGAATGTATATATATATATATATATATATATATATATATACAAGAATAAGGGCAGAGAATCGTCAATTAATAATAGAATTAATAATTAACAATTTTGCCAAGTAGTTCAGTATGAAAAAACCTTTATCGGTAGAACTATTTATCATCATAAATATACAGGGATTAGCAATTGAGTTGCTTCTCCAACATACTGAAAAATTCAGAAATAGCAGTCAAAGAACTACTATATATATACATATGTACATGTATGTTATAGATATACATATGTACATATATGTTCATGTACCTGTATGTGTGTATATACATACATATATATATGTGTGCATATATGTATTTGTGCATATATATAAATATATATATGTATATATATATATTTAGAGAGAGAGAGAAAGAGAAAGAGAGAGAGAGATAGAGATGTATATATATGTGTGTGTGTCTATGTTTGTGTGTGTGTGCATATATGGTGAAGAAGATATAGACATCACTGTTTGTAAATATATAGATACAAAACGAAAGAGTCAACATATGCCTGCAGCATATGTTAGCACTTATTTAATACTTTCTATATTATTTAATTGTTTCTAATCTATCATGGTTTCCCGTTCATTCAGTATACAACACACTCCTAATAGATGAAGACAGCAGTCTTTGTAATATAGACAAAGCATAAGAAATGAATAAAAAAGAAACATAAGATGTAGAAAATAAACCTAAAATAACCGCGGCCTACGATGTGAAATATTTCTATCTTTAAATTGTTTACACTGTTAGCAAGTGGGACAAACATAAGTATGCGCAATAAAGAGCAGCATAACGTATTGAATTATTGATTTTCTCGCCTAGTCACAAGGCCCCCACCCCTTTTTTTTGGCGGAGTAATGGGGGAAAGAGTTAGGGTTGATTATTCACCCGTACTTTGCATACCCTATATACTGCAATGTGAAGGCGCATGACCTAATGTTTAGGGTGTTCCACACACGATCATAATATCGTTAGTTCGATTGCCGGACTGAGCGGTGTGTTGTGTTCTTGAGCAAAACATTCATTTCACCTTGTTCCAGTTTACTCAGCTGTGAATGGGTAGCCCTACAACGGAGCAGCTTTCCACTCAGCTTGAATTCATCTTCTTACTCCTGACAAATTTCATTTTATCTGTGTGTGAGTGTGTGTGTGTGTGTGAATGCATTAATGTTTGTCCGTTTGTGTGTGTATCACTATACATATATATATTATATGCCACCCTATGTATGCATGTGTATGCGTCTGTGTGTGTGCATGTGTCCATATGTGTTGAGTGAAGTCTGCTTGTGCGTACGCGAGTCGTGCGTGTGTTTTGAGACCTTTAACTAAGTTCCTGAGTCAACTTAACTGCTGGTTACCTCTGGTTTTCGTACAAGAAGCAGATACAAAATAGAAGGTCAGCAGAAGATTGTATTGCCATGTGGTCAGCTTTCTAGAAAAAATACACCATTGCTTCTCAGAATAACTGTCTAACCTCGACATGAGGAAATGACATATTAGATGTCATAGCCTTGCATTCACTGTATCACAAAATCGTCATAGTTACTGAGCTTTTGAAAATAGGGCTGGCTTGAGGGTAAACAAAAGCAACACCGAAAATAAAAATAGTATTATCTATTTCACCGGGCCCTCAATGTACATACTACTTTTAAAATTCAAGTGCTGGCGATCCTCACATATTAACACTGAGGTATTGTGCCTTTAATCTAGGATAGAATAACATTTTACCTTTGCACATTTTATTGAACATATTTACTGCCACGTTGATTAAACATTTGGGAGTTGAGAATCTTGTCTATGTTCGGCATGTAAAACCAGAAACAAAGTAAAACAAATCCCTATCCCCGACTCAGTTGGTTATGTGTTACTTTATACACACAATTATCTGATGTTGTATCTGATTTTATATGAGACTGGAAAGTGATATGATGTGATTTTTATGGCTTTATTAAAGCTGCAGCGATGTAAGTGAAATTAAAATTGAAAACAGACAAACGAGAATTGAGAATAAATCGTCAATTTGGCTCACCGAGAGATTTCTATTTCCATATTATTGGGATTTTGTAATTAATCTGTAAACATTAACTGAAATTAAACGTTATTCTCAGGAAAAAAAAGAAGAAAGAAAACGCATGCACTTTAATAGTTCGTCAATAATCCAACAATATCGGACCGGCGAAGTTCAGATCTAGATTTCATCCTCGCCAATCCCATTTATTCTCTCTGTCTGCGCCTGTTTGTAGCTCTCTCTGAACAAAATGCTATTTCAGTTTCTGAGAGTATGCAACGTTGTATCCTATCTCCAAGAATGACAGTCTCTCTGTCGTGGTTCGCCCTCGTATTCAAGCTTCCATAATTTCAAACGTGATAGAAATCAACCTATTTAAAATCTTACGATCTCTCTACCCCAATCTCTTTTCTAAATTCATTCATCAGTGCACTTTCTGTAATAAGATTTATCGGATACTTATTTGATATGCCATATCACCGAGGCCTCTTGCTCTTGAAGAGGTCTACAGCCAGGCTACCCACCACATGGAATCCATTCTACTATTTTCGCTTGGATTTCAAACTTGATGTCAGATATCTTTCTTGCATTGCGGAGAGAAGCGTTTGTCGTAACTCACATTCGAATGCCAATCCTTCTGAATACTGGGACTTTCTCGCTTCTGGTCTTAACCATGACCATTCTATGCAACTAAACTTCCCGTCCTTGCAACTAAACTTCACATTCGGCTTGCATCGTTACACGAACAAAAACAACAGAAACAAGTTTAAAAGCCTTTGTGGGTCAATATCTAATCTTGTTTTTATAGTTAGAAGCCCATTTCAGGTGTTCAACAGATCAATAATTTTGTGCATTTCAAGTCTTGTAATATAACTTCTCCATATCTGAAAAACAAAATTCAAACCATCCAAGTCAGTACACGAGAACTAAGAGCTCGCAGTCACTGGTGATTTTTTATTGCAATCTCAGATAGAGATCTTTGTCAAAATTACACCTCACGACTTTGTTTCCCAACTCGGAAAATAATTTAGTCTCGATCAGTTATCTTCTAAATAGCACAAATGTGACCCCCATAAGAATACAATCGGATGAGTTCTACTGTCATAATTAATCAACTTATGAATCGTTTATCTACGCACAACCTCCGATTTACTGGCACGCTATATACACTTGAAACCTCAACTATACTGACTTAAACTAAACAGCAACAATACTAACCCCCCACCACCACCTTTATCATCATAAAGATTACCTAAACACCATTTTGACAGTCAAATTTGCAACTCCACCAATATCACAACCATTCTCAACAAAACCGTCATCATCATCTTCGACATCATCACTTCTACCACAATTAATATGCTTCTATAAAGACACTACATTGTATGCACTCCGTAGCAAATCTCTAACTTTCATTTTTATTGGTTCTGCTGTGTAATTAATTTTCAGATTTGAATAAATATATTTGCATTGTAATGGGAATATTCATGTAAGGTTCATAAAGTGGAGAATTATTTGTCTTATGACGTTTTCTAGAACTACTTACAAGAACTTATAGTTTATATATAGAAATTGGAAACATTTCAAAACACTGACAACAACCATGAATGCAATCTGCTGACAAAATCATAATTGTTGTACTATATTGGAAATATACTTAGATATGTACCCCTTCAAATTAGGTCAACGTTATTTTGCGCAACGTTATTGCAGTGTTTAGCAGAGTATATAGTTATTGGGAAAAATATACACGATATCTTTTGGTTCTGGTATAAATGAAATCAATCATGTCCATGTAGGATTTATTTGGGAACAGATACCATAAATATCTGAACAAAATTATATCTAGATATCAATTATGACATTGATGTAGAAGATGGTTGGGCTATAAGAATGTATAGGATAATATGTAGTGGCAACCGAATAGAGGTAAGCTTTCGGCAAGTCAACACTCTTTATATGGTACTGAGTTTCGTGATTCTAGTAAATTCACTTGACTTACAAAAGGAATGATATTATGGACATTACATAGCCCCATTTTCATACTTTTAAATGATCAATGACTAAACAAAGAGAGAAAGAATATTAATAGCAAATTGGAATATGTTACATGTCTCGCAGTACAATGTATTGAAAGAGAACCAAATAAATAATTGTGGTGGTGTTTCTGGAAAAGTAGTGATCTATCTATCTATCTATCTATCTATCTATCTATCTATCTATCTATCTATCTATCTATCTATCTATTTATGTGTGTGTGTGTGTGTTTGTATGGCTATGCATTATGTATGCGTATGTTTGTGAGACTGTCATTGCGAGTGTATGTATATGTATGCATTTATGTATATACATATGTATATATACATATACATGCACGAACACACAAACACATTCATATATAAAGAGAGTGAGAATAATCCATAAATACATGCGCCACATGGGCTCAACTCCCCTCACCTCTTCATCTGACTCCCCACCTCTCCTCTCTTCATCTGACACCTACTTCCTCTCTTCACTCCTTCCTACCTCTCCTCTTGTTCTGACACCTACTTCCTCTTTTCACTCCGACCCACCTCCTCCCTTCATCGATACCCCCTCCATCAACCCTACCCCCACACATCTCACTCCCACATACCCCACCCCTACCCCCATATTCTCACTCAAACTCACACCCACCCTCACGTTCCCACACCCTAACACCACCACACCACACACCACTACACCACATCACACCACCCGCACACACTAGCACTGACCACTTCCCAGCACCCACACCATCATCCACATAACAGAGGCACACACACATGCACACACCACACGTGAAAGTCACCGGCCCCTATTAACACGCACACACACTCTCACAGATACACGCGCGCGCACCTTCGTTTTCGGATCATCAATACTTTATTATCTCCCCTTCGTCCTAACTCTCCTGTCTAACTACCTTTGTCCAGCCAGTTGCCATGATTGACCGCCAACTCCAAAAGTTTTTTTGTTTTATTCTCTCCGTTTATTTCCTCGTGTTGA
>NC_068982.1:112479393-112495538 GCF_001194135.2 Octopus bimaculoides
TATATATATATATATATATATATATATATAAATTGACCCCAAGTTGTTAAATGTCTGAAACACATTTCTTGAATAATTACACTTCTTTTCTGCTTTATCTTGCAGCGTCCGAACTTTGTGACTTTGTGACTAAACTCTGTAGTGCTAAGCAAAAGTCCTACTAAATGTAAAATAAACTCACAATAGATAAACATGTTCTTTGCAAGTTGCGATTTATCAAGTGTCGAACGGATGCTTGACATTTAGAATTGGTAGTAAAGTATCTAAATAGTGTAGTTTTTCTAATTACTATCAAGTATTCTTTAAAACAAGTTTTATCAATCACGATAGGTTGTGATCGCAAAACTTATCTAAATGTATTTGCAAGTTTCTGAACAGGAATCATTTAATCCTTACATGTTTTTTTTAAATTTCGGGTTTCATTAAGTCTTTAAACTAATTTAAAACTCAGATCGGAATTGTCGCTCTGTCATTCAACGTCCGTATTTAGATTTCCCATAAATTTCTTTTAGCTATTATTTCAGTTTATGTGACAGAATCGTTAGCACACTGGGCAAAATGCTTAGCGGTATTTCGTCCGTCTTTACGTTCATTGTCATCATCGTTGTCATTATTATTATTATTATTATTATTATTATTATTATTATTATTATTATTATTATTATCATTATCATCATCATCATCATCATCATTATCAGTCGGTGAGCTGGCAGAATCGTTAGCGCGTTGGACGAAATGCTTAGCGATATTTCCCCCGTCGCTACGTTCTGAGTTCAAAGTCGACTTTGCCTTTCATCCTTTCGGAGTCGACTAAATAAGTACCAGTTACGCGCTGGGGTCGATGTAGTCGACTTAACCATTCCTCCCAAATTTGAGGCCTTGTGCTTCCAGTAAAAAGAATTATTATTTTCTCATATTCTTTTACCAGCTGTCTGTGGCGATGCTCCGAACCAATATTTTCAATTAATTATTTTGTTACTTACTATGAAATTAAATACAGTATTAAATGTTTAGTGTTAAGTCTTGCTCCATTTACTTATCATTAGCACATACTAGTGTGTGAAGTGAATTTACTTTGTTATGAATGTTATTTTAACTAAGTCATATAGGTTAACATTCATCTTGCGATGCAAGTATAAATGCACCAGAATGAATTATTCGTTTCTATACAGATTACAGCTTTAATCTAGCAATTCAATTGGGATACGCCGCTGTTGATTGATTGTAAATGATTTTTGTTTCTAAAACGCTTTCGTCACTGCTACTTACTTTCAGTTTGTAAAGCTGTCTGTTTTTGATCAATTCTTTAAATATTAAGGAGGTTTGCTTTTACCTGTTTCTAAACTATTTCCAATAATTTTTTTTTTGTATTTTTTCAAGTATGTTTACTTTTCCTTCTTCATGATCATAATTATTATGTTCAAATTCATCTAACGTCACCTTTTTACTTTCTGAGATTAAAGCACTATGTTTATGTATCTAAATACCAATGACGTGTGTAGACAAAGAAACCAGTACTGTTATTACTGAGGGAAGTACACCGGGCAGAAAGTCCGGCGCTTTTTATCCTTTCGGCGTTGATAAAATAAGTATGAGATGAGTACTGGAGTCGATGTAATCGACTTACCTCCTCCCCAACATTGCTGTCCTTGTGCCAAAATTTGAAACCTTTATCACTGACTGCAGTTTACTGGCAGAAGTGTTAGTTCATATTTATAATTTTTCTGGCTCTTTACCTGCTGTGTTCAGATTTTGCCGAAGTCAACTTTCTGGCCCTATATCTATTTTAGAATTTACTGTCATCCTTAGGGTGGTGGATTGTAGAATTCTTTCAAGTCGATGAAATAAGTACCAGTTATCTACTAGAGTCGATACAATCCACTATTCTCTCAACTTCAATTTTCTGGCCTTTGCCTAAGTTGGGAAAGATTTTTATTATTATTTTGGTGATAATACATCAACTTAAAGATAACATTATATTTATTACTATCCTTTTCCCTTCGCAATATAAAACATTGAAATTTTTTTCTAACAATAATCAGTTCGAATTACAGACTAGCCTGGAAGTGGTGAACAGCATTAAAATGCTGAAGTAACACAGATAAATGAATGTAATTGAAATATTCGATTATAATGAAAAAAAAAATATATATCGAACATTTGACTAATGTCGAAATAGTGAATACCATTGCATTAGCAGAAGCCATTGATTGCTATTGAATCTGCGATGTATATAAAATATCGAAGCATGAGCAATATTGAACGTCATAGAAATAGTGAAATATTTGAAATAGAACAAAAAATGGAATCTCCTTTCTAGTGTTTTTTTTTACACCTCACTTGTATTAGTCCATCGGTAGAACTGTTATTATTTTTCGGAGAATATCTCATCATTGCAAAAATGTATTTCTTTTTCTCTTTAGTTATTTAATCTATCGCGCGTAAGCAGAGTGAAGTCAGATTTTGACGTGTCTTACTAAGACATCCATCAGCAGATGATTAAACCTATTGATTTACTGTGAAAGAGGGATGTCATTTGATGCTAGCCCAGCTGAGTTGTATACGAAAATCACAGGTACAGTTTTCTGTTATCTCCCATTGACCCATATAGGAAACTTTTTACAATTTAAGCTGGCAGATTTCGCTCATTATATACAGTTGTCTTCCAGACTATCAACGTATTTCTTTATTCGTCACGAGGACACCAGTCTTTTCTTTTTGTCCGTGGGTACTTCATAATCATAACAATCAATGGTATATATTTGCTGCGAAAATATTTCAGGACCTGTCTAAGTGATATTAAAATTGAATATTTAGTCTAGCAGAATGTCAAAGATAATCTAATGAGACTGGTTAAGAAAGAAACATATTTTAACATTCTTAGCTTTTATTAATCATAGTAAAGTTCTATAAAGTATGATATATCTTATTCTGATACTCAATGGACCATGTTGTTAATAGATATTTCTTACGCGAAGTCTCTATTTTGTAGGAATGAATTATGAAATTTTGTAATTTTTCAGATGGATCAATTTAGATTAGTTTTTATTTCATTAATATTGTATCTAATATTACAGTGCCTATAGTTTTTGTAACTTCTCCAGGATTCTAAGATCCAGGCTGTTGATAGCCTTCTCGAAATTCTATCTGTGTCTTTTGGAGTTTGGAGCCCTTTATATGATACTTTCTGCTTCGGACAAGATTTTTGAGACAAATCCAATTCTCTCTGCCTTTCAAGGGCTGTGAAATTATAGCTTATATATTCCTTCGTATTACAAATACTATTAGTCAATGTATTAGTCAATCGTATATGGCTTAAAATCTGAGGCTGAACTATTGAACAGTGTTAACTACAGTGTTTTAAAATGTGATAATAAATTCGACACGATCAATATACGCAAGATGATTTTTTTGTTATTCATTTATTTGCTGACTGATACTTGGTTTGCTACTACAGAGAAATCAAAGGTAGGGCAACAAAAGAAGCCAGTTACAATCATCAATCAAAAAACAGTTGGTTTTATAAAGTTCGTGAGCATGAGTTTGCTTATATATTAGGTGACCTTGCCTAAAAGATAAAGTGAGCCATGAAAAATATCATTGTTATATATATTTTTTCAATAGTTTTCTCGCTGGATTAAGTGTTCGTTTCTCTTTTTGTCTTCTGAAATTTTATTTTTGGATCTTCTATATATATATGAAGAATTTTCCTCCGTCTGGCTATTTTTTTCTCTACAAAACGGAAAGTTGCATAATGAAACAGTCATTTTAACGAGACTCTTTTATTTATTTATCACCCGACGAAATACGTCTGCACTACCGGATACTCCTGAACCAGTTTTTGTGTGTCCCACAAGAGGAGTCAATGCGAGATGTGTCGAAACAATTGTTGTGATTAACAAAATATATTCTCGTATATTCCATCTTCTGTCTTTCATATGTTATATATATAAACGAACTTTAGGCTTGTTATAAAATATGGTTCTGCCATATTTTAACTTCTAAAGTCAAACTCACTGCAGTTACTATGGAGAAAAAAATCTCTGTTGTGATAAAAGTTGTAAAAACAGCATAACTACCCAATGTTTCTCTCTTGCGGATCCCCAGACGCGAGTTTCTGGCTCTTCAGCTTCTACCGAAGAGAGATAAACCTGGGCAAATTCAAAGCCATAGCATCAACTAAAATCATTTAACATAAGTGACTGAGTTGCGCTAGTGGACCGCCTGGTCGAATTAGAAATAGCAGTATTATTGCCTGGCGGTGATGAGGAATGAATGAACTTTAGATTAGTTACCATAGGTTTGTGATGTATTTTAACAGTTACTGCGGACACAAAAAAAAATATTCTCCTATAGTAAAAGGTGTAAAAACACTCAGTGATTGATTTTGACTGTTTTTAGTTAAAGCTACGGCTTTGATTCTGCGTAGGTTTATCTATCTTCGGTACTTCCCATTGAGGGACCTACTGGGTAGATATGTTGCTATATATATACATATATATAATTTTGTTATAAGGAATCTTTAAAAACAAGGTACATCAGCACGAAGACGCCAGAAATGGCTACAATAACATAGGGCTCATATTGACGTAAAAAACATTGAAGATATCAAGTATTGATAGGATAAAGTAGATATACAAATACCAAATGCAATTTAGACAGCTATTGCAGTAGAATTTTATTAATGCATTCATAGATTACATCATTACATACAATCCACCATCATCAGATAAAACTTTAAGCAGGAGAGATTTTTTATATCGACCCGGACAAACCCCAAAAATTGATTGGGTTAGACTAATCCAACTAATTTTGGATTTGTCTAGGTCGGTGTAAAAAATCTTACCATTTTGAAATTTTACCTGTGGATTATATATTATAATGTAATATTCTATGAATGCATTTATATATATATATATATATATATATGTGTGTGTGTGTGTGTGTACATATATGTGTATATATACATATATGTGCGTGTGTATATATATACATATGTGTGCGTGTTTATATAAGCTGGCTTCCAGTGGCTGCCCTGATAATCCTCATATACTTGAGCTATTTTGTCTCTAGATAATCGTTTATTTTCGATTCTAAAATTATAAATGACAAAATGTAACCAAATAAAAAATACAGTTATATTTTGTTGTACATCACTGTCTTAACAGGCATTCATTATGAGAAGAATTGATCTGCTAGTAGGGTAGATTCTTCGTATCTAAAGCAATAATTTACTGATGATTCAATATGATTAATTTGACAATTGGGCTTAACACATGCACAGCACACTTTTATTTAAAGCAATAATTACTTCAGTTTCTGTTTCAACTCATTTTTTTCTCATAAAAAAGGTTGTCTCCCGTACTTGCTGAAATAATTAAATTAATTCTATTCAATAACTAATTGTGTTGCTTTCTTCTTTGTATGATTATTTCTAATTAACTTCTTCATGAACCCTGCATTAAATATGGTAACATAACTAACGTAAAAGAGTTTGCTTAGGTATATATATTTATGCTTCAGCATCTATAGTTCAGCCATTTTGTTAAATATATTTTTCAAACAAAACACTTTTATGCAGTCTTTTGTTAGGACTACAAAATGCCCAAAAATGAAAAGTGACACTATTCTGTTTTTGTAGTATGTTCCTAAGTGTTCACTCTTCCCACTTCTGTTTATAAGTGTGTCTACTGGTTGTTTCTGTTTGTAGCTTTCTGACATCATTTCGCATCGAATATTTAAAAGAATAAATATTAAACATAAGAATGTTTGCTTCAAAAATTCTGAAACGGACGCATTTTCTTCTTCATGTCTCTGGAATGTTATTCATACATATCTAGTTCTATAGCTTTAGTATATGCGTCATTATTTTAGAAGGGCTATATCGGTTTTATAACGATTTCTCTCTCACTGTATGTATATACATATATATATACAAACATACATAAACATAAAATTACACATACGCACCCATGCATACATGCATGTATATGCATATACATATGTAAATACGAACACATATGCACACATACTTATACAGAGGGAGAGAGATATTAAATATGTAGATATAAATATACCAACTGAAGCCTGCCTAATCTCTAATGTTATCTATTTGCCATTATTTTGAATGATATGAATGAAGATGTTACTATTGCTTAACTCTAGGTTAAACCAGAGTGTTTCCATCCGTAATCTAAATGGGAAAGTTTTTATATGATTTGACCGACAGGTACACATTGAGTTAACCAACATGCTGGTTTTCGAACTAAAATTCTTCCTGCTTGTGATTTGGTTGGAATTTGACTGCTGTTTCTAGGCATGTTAAATGAAAGCATATAATATTGGTTTGCTCTCGAACAATCCACCGTAATGGATACCTAAGTGCACCATGGATTAAAAAAAAAGAAGTTTTTTGCGCTTTTAAAAAATTCATAATGATCTTTGAGTGTCTTGGAAAAAACGTGCCTTTCATAATTGTGTTACTGGCAACCATTATTAATAAAACAAAATCATCCACACTTTCCTACATGATTTTGTAATATTTTAAGCTTTAAAACAGTTTTTAAAAAATGTCTAAGCGAATTGCACCAGTATTTTTTATATCGTTTATAAACATCCAACAATGCGAAAAAAGGCCGAGAAACACTGTTATAGAAGTTACTTATGTGACATATTCGAATTAATTTGATTTCTAAGTCTGTCCTGACCTAGGATACTTTTCTTCAGAATATTCTAGCCAAGACTACGCCGTACTGTTTTCAGACACTGTAATACCATGACCATTACCAATTTATCTTTACAACATATTAATAGATAGTGTTGGTATTGTTGTTTAGTGTCCATGATCAATGACGTTATAGCCGTGACCATCCAATATTTATCCTATGCACAGGAAACCCCAGATTTCTATTATCTTATGTTTTTCTAAGACGTTGAATTATGCTTAAAAGAAGATTTATTTCGTTTATTTCTAGTAGGTCTAGTGATTATTGAAAGGCTTTCTCTCTGACTTGTGTTTATATAATAGATACGATACCACAAACATGACGGTAAAACCGCATTACTTTAAAATTAATAAAATATATCTCCTCACATTGACACATTCATATAGCCTCTAGGATTGTTCATCAACCACTTATTCTCTCATATCTTTGTGTTCATTCTTATCTTTCTCTATATTATCATCCCTATACTTGAAAAGCTACACATGAAGCAAATTAGTGTGCCAAGTAGCGAGGTTAAACATCGGCTACGAGTTAGTGTTCCCGAAATTTACAGACCCTCTCATAAACCGAGAGTGATGTAATCGATGTTAAGCTTGAATAACTATTAGTGATTATTTTCATGAAATAGTTGGGTGTTGAGGGATTTAAGAAACTTACTATACTGGTAAGGACGTATTGAGCGCGTGTATAGGACTGGGAGGGGAGATACGGTACGAAATGGTCTGAGTTGGGAAAGTATGCAGCTGTCCCCAGTTCAGGAGCAAAGACCGTTGTAGTAGAGGTAGTGAGAGAAAAACAGGTGACGAACGAGAGGGAAGCGAGCGAGCGAAAGTAAAATAAGTTATAGGTTAAGAATATCTTTAACATTAGTGATCATTGAAAGGCTTTCTCTCTGACTAAATTTACTAATGGTCATGGCCCTTGATCAGGGAATAAAAATACCTCATAGCAAACTAATAACATTGATAATTGATTATACTTTTCTGAAATCTAATTTTCAGAAAACAAAAGAAAACCAAACAAAACACGGATTCTGATCCCTTAACAGAATATGCATATAACTGTTTATCTACGATTTTTCTATGGCTTTTTGTCTGTTTTTTCTGATTGACAGAATAATTCGACGAGCAATGTTAGTTTAGCACCCGTCTCATTTTTCTATGAAGCCATTTACAATCGATTAGTTGCAATCTTTTTCTAAGGTTCACTCAATCAACTTTACAATTGTTTTCACACTTACATATATATTAATTTAAACAGTTATGTTGTAACATACTTGTATATGCCGCTACTTTTTCTCCTGCCGTCTAAATTGAGTATTATTAAATCCCCTTCTGCTGTATGATAGACGGAATTCATATAATATTTCATTAAATTTATTCGATAATTTATATTGAAAATTAAAAGGGAAAATTGAAATGAAATTTTAACAAGATTATTGCAATATTGACCCGAAATATACTATTTACGATGACGACTACAATATTGAACAGTTTGGATTTTTGCCAAGTAGCTTCATTATTAATCAATTATTTTAGTAACCAGTTTAGAATTCTGTCATGGGTATTGCTGTTTTGGGAAAAGTTGAGAGACGCCTCAAACAGAACATTAGTGAAATATTGAGAAAATATGGAAAGATGAAAGTGTAGTTTTTCAGAGAAACTACTAATATAAGTACACTGATGTATACAGGTGGAAGAAATCAATACATTGGCAGATAGAAACACATTTATGCATATACACACATATTTAGATAGATTTAAATAAGGGAGGTGAAAGAGATAGGTGGGAGAGTACGAGTAAATTTTAAAAAGAGAAATAACAATATTCGACGTCCAAAATCTACAAACGGTAGCAATCGATGATACAGCTAGTTTAACTAATACTTCTTAACACATAAAGTTAGACCAATATGCATTGTTTCTGTTACTGTCTGTTTCTACTGATATTACTATTATTCGTTAGATGTGTCTGTTATACAACCCAAAATATGACATGCTGAAGAAAGTAAAATCTAGTTCGTATGTCTTGCAATAATTACAACTGAATAATATTCAGTTAATTCTGTGTTCATGTAATATCTGTGTTTCAGGCTTCATATCTCTGGTGTGTTGTCTTATTGATCGCTTTTTAAAAGAACACATATATGCGAACGCAATAACTATCAATTCTCTACTGTATATGGAATATATTGATTGATATGACCCTTAACTGTTTTAGGTCAGATGGGTATTTCAGATGAGGTTACTCATGTCCATAGAGCCAGTTTCATACAGCTACAACCTCTCTCTCATTTTCAGCCATTCTCTACCCTTTTCTCCCTCATCTCTCTTTCTTCTTCTTCAGATAACTTTAGGTTAATGCTTACAACTCCTTATTAATAATTTGATAAATTTTACAGACGGTCAGACACCTTACTAATATCTAGACGAACACAGCACAACTATTCTGATCTAGAGCAGAATCTAATGTTTTAAGTCTACGTGCAACTAATGATAGCAATACCATTTGACAGACCATATATAACTCTGAAGAAATACACACGTTTGAAGAAATACACACGGCTGAATTACATTTCTAAGGATGTATTCAGTAGCCATAAAAAAAACGAATCTTTAAAGTACATTTTTTTTACAGATATAAACTTTTCCTTCATTTCGATTTTCTGATAATTTTATTGATTTTTTAATGTTTTTCGGGTTCTCTGCTTTCGTGAAATTTGATGAATTATTTTTTTAACCTTTTGTTTTTATTGTAAACCATAGAAATATTTGTACGATATTTATTTTGGTTCGCAATAATATGGCTTTATGAATATAATTCCTTTAACGTCACAAATTAACTTTCATCACACCAATGAAATTATTACCACGAACTGCACAGATATAAGAAGAAACTTCAATTGCTATCTCCGTTTAGTGTTTTGTTTCAAGTAATTGAAATATTCATCTCAACAGTTCAAGTGGCAGATTACTCTTTTCATTCCATATACCTTATCATTGTCTTAATCTCCTTTTTTACAGTGGTTATTGTATTTTACATTTTCATCTTTTTGCTTTGATCTATTTACAATTCTAACATGAAACTTTTGGATAAAAAAAAATCTGCCAGAACCGCTTTTAAGTGTAAGGTAATACATAGTACGCAAAGACACATATTTTGCATCCCTTACTCCCCTACCTAATTCCTTCTTTTCTTCATATTATTGTTGTGGTTTTTTATTGTTAGATTTATCAATTCTGGTAATGAATTCACTGACAAAACCCCCTTTATCTAGCACAAATAGCTATTTACTCTTTCGGCTATCAACAAACAAGAAATAATCAGATGTGAAAGATTAATTGTTCGTAACCAAAAGGGATATAGATAACTTAGTTTATTAGTTTCATCTTATTCTGTTAATAAATAATTGAAGTGGCCAAATATAATAGAAATCAGAAAGATTTGTTTCGTGCCAGAGCTTCTTTGATATTGCGCTGGAAATTCACATTCCCTAAGATATTCCTCTTAAGCATAATCTTTCACTGCTTGATTTTTCCATCCTTGTTAACAACAGTTAATAAAAATATTGATTTTTTAGTTCCATATTTGATTGTATAGGAACTGGAGTACTAAGTCGTTCATGTTTTATATAGGCTGAAATGACTTCAACTGGGAATCAAAATCACGCATGCAACATATCTGGAAACTATCATTTACATATCGACGACAGGGGTTCATTTTCCGTCACACTACGCGTTACATTTTTTAAAAATGAAGACCAACAAACCAGAAGAGGAAATTTTACATTGTTGTATGGCATCATATTTCTCGAGCGACATTATAACATCTTATAATGGAAAATCATATATATTCCTAGATACACTATGTACGAAAAACAAAAACACACAACAAAAACCGTAAATTGACATCTCACTGTTCAAAGAATACTTCAAATGTAGCTAATAGCGACTTCTTGTGCAAACGTTGGCTGTTAAATTTAGGATGGAGAAGGAGAGTCTAGAAAATGACCCGAGTTCTGGACGTTCTGAAATTGCCACCACCAAGGAAAACATTGTTCGCATTCACCACATGTTGATGGATAATAGGCGATTAATTATAAATCAAATAGCCAATGCTATTAGCATATTCCGCGAGTGAGTTGACAATAATCTGCACAGTAAATCTGGCATGACGAAGGCTTCTGCTTGGTGGGTGCCATGTTCTCTGACACTTGATCATAAGTGCACCAGGCTTATCACATTATGGGAAATTCTGACACTGTTTGAGGCAGATACAGTTACTTTCAGTGAACGTTTCTTAACGTGAGTTCTGGGTTCATCTTTTTCAGCCAGAGACAAAAAGACAATCTATGTAGTAGAAACACTCCCCCACTCACTTGCTTCATAGAAGGCCAAGGTCGTTTCGTTTGCAGGGAAGGTAACGGCCTCATTTTTGGGGGATCCAAAAGGCATAATTTTTATTTACTATCTTCAAAAGGGCTACATCATCCATATAGACTACTATGTAAACTTGCTAAGCAGTTTCGAAAGGCTATCAAAACAATACACCTAGGAAAAACTGACAAAAAGTGTCTTGTTTCATGAGGAGAATCAATGGCTAGTGTGCGCGACTGTGGCTTTGAAGTGGTTGATCATCCACCCTATTCTTCTGTTTTATCTCCATCTGACTATCATCCGTTCCTCAACATGCAAAAGACACTTAACTGGAAACTTGTATCGCAGTGAAGATGATGCCATATCTGCTGTTGATGAATTAAAGCATTTTCACTATTGGGATCTAAGAACTGCAATACCAATGGAAGAAGTGTGTGAACTGCAAAGAGGATTAAGTTGAAAAATAAACCACATTTGGTCACATTCCATGAGAGTGTCTTGGCCAGCCTATGAACTCTGTAGCTTACCTTCACAGATTTTAACAGATTTTTCAAATATTAAATATCTGTAAATAATTTTGTTTTTGAAACAGGTGAATATTTTAATAAACAAAATTCAACAATTGATGTTATTTTAAATTGAAAATATCTTATAAATATATCGGATTTCATCTCAAATTAGGTCAAGATGGCTGTAATTTTGAGCAATAAATAAAGTGGCTAATTTTGAGTAATATGTATAAGATTACAGCTTTTGTTTAGTTCCGTGTTAACGGTGACCCAAAAGATTGTGCTATAAATCAATTGAGTTAGAACCACTATTTATCAAAAAGGTGGGTATATTCACAGGGAAATTTTAATTTGTATTTGTAATGAATTGTCTGTGCCTCTCCACTTTAGAAATATCCTGTTTTTGTTGAGGAGATCTATAATCAAAAGCTTCCCAGCTATGACAATTCAGGTCTTAAATTATATCTAGGAACATATTCAAAGCTCCCGTTTACATTTTTTAGGTAGTGGGATGAAATTCGAGAGAGGCTTCACTGTTTATTCTAACCGGTGTAGCAACACTGCAAGGACTCTCTCGTGGTTTCGAAGAGCAGAATTATGAGCATTGTGGTGCCATTCGTTAAACATACGTACAGATTTTGATGGACAACCAAGTTTATAAAGGATCACAAATAAAGCTTCTCTATTGGCCACATCAAAAACTTTAATAAGTTTCTACAAATATCTGGCAGTTGTCTAGCCGAGAAAATCATGTTCATTGTCTCTCTGCCCACTCAGCTGGTCAGAATAAGGTAAATGTCACGCATCAGACTACTTAACATTACTCTCGGGAGGACATTACCCACAGATTCTAACAGAGTGATATCACGGAAATTGTCACATATACATCTAGGTCCTTTACTCTTATGAATGAACTAGTACACCATCAATCGAGTCGTATGAAATCGCACCTCCTTCTCAGCAAGTAAATGTAATTGCATGCATTGCAGATTCCGCAATATTGCCTCCTGATTTGAAGCATCTAGGTCAATAAACCCACTAGAGTTTACTAATTACTAATAGGATCTCACAATATTCAGATATGTTATCTTTGTATGTTATCATGTGTCTTTGTAGCATTACTTTAACCATTTCTATGTTAACCCTGGAAAGGTTAAAAACATATCTCAAAAGTGTTCTTCCCATTGTTATATTATTTAACTGCGTCCTTAAAGAAGGTTCGTTCACTTTTTGATTGCAAAGGAATTACATCAGATGACTGAGGTATTAATACTTCTCTAAGGAAACCATGTTGCGCCACGGAATCCTTTCTTTTGGTTGTATGTTCAACATCCGATGAGATTTGCGACTGCCTTGTAGTTTTAATTTTTCTCAAGTCTTGCTACAACGTTGCGTTCTGTGACTTATAGTGCCGTTTAGTGGACTTTTTATTCTTTGCATTAATATCCGTTAAAATCTCGTAAATTGATTGTTTTTCTTTCAGCAGTTGGCATATTTAATTATTGCTAGTATCACATCAGTCGTTTTTGTATCTTGCTTTTGACTCTCAAAATCATATACTTCAACATTGAATTCTTTCAAGTTCCATTAAAACTGATATCATTGAACTTCTTTTGTATAAGTTTTAATCAATTTGATAGTTTTGCACTATTCATGCGAATTTTCTTAGGAATCCGAAATTTGAATTTAGACCTTACAAGTTACTTTCTGGTCACTATCACAATCTGTGCAACATAAAGCACAAAGAAGACAAGTGTCTTGAAAATCAAACTTTCGAGTAAGAAAAATCAATCCTCGATGTTTTCACGTTAATTTATGCCGTAATTTGCGCCTAAAAATGTTTTTAATATTTAAATTAATTTCAGAGCAATGTTAAAGTATGTGTAACCGATTACTGTTTTCATGACCAGTGGCATGGCGGGCACGTGAAATTTTAAATTGTCTACCAACACCAGCGCGAAAATCTCCCAGAAACAAAAGATTTCCAACATAAATGCTATTCTGAGTAATGAAGAGATGGTGAATTCAAACGGAATAGAGACATAACAGCTTCATGCTACAGGAATTGTCAATTCCATCATTTGATTATATATAGTATACATCTGCTCTAAATCCTCCGATTTGCTCTTACAGAAAATTCGACACCTCCATCTCTTCAAATATCCCTTGGTTTTCCAGTTCAGAATATTTTGAACTCAGACGAAGCTTCTGTCAAATGGTCTTCCTCCAAAACCCGGGCTTCTGAAAGTGATGCTATATGTATGTTGAGACGTTGCTGTTCTTTACCAGCTATTGTGGTTTAACTTCCAAGACGATCCGCATGATCTTGAAGGGTTCTTACTGTCCAACAGCAAATGTTAAAACAATTTTTATCGTTAAAATAAAGTCTTTTGTTAAGTTTTTGTGCGTCGCTCCTTTTGATTAACTGTCGCTAGTTGTAGTAATCAAACCGACATAAATGGACAGGCAATTTTCAGTGCATCTTTTGTTGCACTTTAAACCCTTAAATAGCGCCTATCAGACACGAGAACCTTTACCGAAGCAATTTTTGTCTATGAAAACATGACAACGAGGTTAAGATACGTTTCTTACCGCCATGTGTGAGGATTCATGACTGTGTGTCTTCAAACGGTTAAGTCTGCACACCTTGCCACTCTTCTATCATCACAAAACTTTAATAGAGAGACAAGATGAACCAGATTCACTGAAAAATCTGTACAAGAGTGGATTAAAGTGACACACGCTTGCACAACAAGTCTTCCACTCTCTAACTATCAGTAACTGGAATCCAGCGACAACCTTTGTAAGATGACTGGTAGCTACATTAACTGCACGTTTGATTTCAGAGAGCTTTCTCTTAGACTTTTCCCAATAAAGCATACCTACAAGGCAGCAGGTATTTGAAAGAAGCTTATTTGCACACAGTCGGATGGCCGTTGTCAATGCAAGATAGGCAAAAATCATTCTCCTTCCCAAGTTGGCTTGGATGGATTGGTAGGTTAGTCATAGATGAAACGATCCGACACTGCGGCAGGATATACTGGTGACAAGTTACCCATACTACTATATATACAGTGAGTGTAAGAGAGATTTAGAGAGAGAGAGAGAGAGGGAGAGAGAGATAGAGAGAGAGAGAGAGAGAGAGAGAGAGAGAGAGAGAGAGAGAGAGAGAGAGAGAGAGAGAGAGAGAGAAAGAGAGAGAGAGAGAGAGAGAGAGAGAGGCAGACATAGACAGAGAGAAAGTTATTTAAGTTAAAGACAATCCCAAGCAGTGAAGGCTGTCTGAATTTTATCTGTCAAATGTGGTAGAAAACGATCATGTGATTAGCCTTATAAACTTTTGTCAGTTCCCGGCTACGTCCGTGTGACTTTATTTATTGGGCCGAAAATTAAAGCTGACACGGTTGAGTGAAAGTATCTCGTGACAGTCCTAAACAAGGCTATCAAACTTTAATCTGTCAAGTGGTAGACTGAACAGCTAAAGTCGTTAAAGTAATCTGTAGATATCGCTGCTGTTTATTTTCGAAACATTTTGGGTAGAGAGATCATTCAATTACTGAAATTGTATGTTATCACAGGATTGCTGCACATGAAAAACTTTAAATCCATTAGTTCTGTATAAAAATTATCTTAGATTTGCAGAACCAAAATGACCATAAAATACGTTATATTTTGGTTAATGTATGCGGGTTGAAACTAACTGTAATATTTTGGAAGGGTCATACCGGAAATAAAACAAGAACATTGGTCGTATTTTACTGGTTGTATTAGCAATCAAATTGAAGTGAAATACAATGAATGCTTGCATTTTATTGGCAAAATGACTTTCTCAAAGTATAACATACATAAGTATAAGTATAGAAATAGAGAAATAGCTACAAAAATGATACATACATATCAATAGATAGATAAATACATAGTTAGATAGATAGATACAAACAATTCATTTCCCAGTGAACTTAACAGTTCTGAACTGGTCCTTGTGAACTCCAAATATAGTTATCGTACATAATTTTTTAATAGTCTTCAAAGCAAAGACACTGCGGCAGGAAACAGTTATTTGGTACGTTCAGACATTAAAATTAAACACAATGCTATATACGAAGCAGATGTTTGCTCTGTGTAGAACGACGAAGTAAAAACATCCATAAAAAATATTTACATATGAACATTTATCTATATGAGATGCATTTCTAATTATCAATATAAAAAACACAGCTATAATAATACATCCTTACTAATAAACATTACAGATCAAAGGATGCCCTGCAACGATTAATATAATATAGAATTCCCAGTAAAGACAACGTACACACACACACGTGCACACATACACACACACACACGCACACACACGCACACACGCACGCATACGCACACGCACGCATACACACACACAATCACACACACGCAGATTGGTACCAGAGTCAAATTTGATTTCATGTATATATATATACTTTCGTATTAATATCTATATATATGTACACACATATATAGTTACGTTTGTCTATATATATATATATATGTATATATAT
>NC_068982.1:112495639-112498034 GCF_001194135.2 Octopus bimaculoides
AAAACTACAGAAGGCTTGTGTTACTTGGTTAAAGTATATATTTAAATTTTGTCAGAAAAATGTTAGAAAAATGTTATAAAATCTTTTTGGTATATAAACATTGTATTTTGAGAAATAACCGGTTTCGTGTTGTCTTTTCAAATTTCTCTACTTCATTGTGTCGTGTTCGCTCCAGTCTGATATATATATATATATGTGTGTGTGTGTGTGTTAATATTTAATACTTGATTGTTGTTTTATTTTCTTGATTTTAGGAGGATGAAAAAAAATAACGTTGACTTTAGTGTGTGATTGGAACTGAGAAAGTGCACGGCCTTAACTAATCAAAATAATGCGTTCTGGTGGATTCTTATCGATTGTGCCATTCCCTGCCTTTGAAAAGATGTCATTTTTATAAAGTACTAGCATATTCAATAATTAAAACTAATAATTACCTTCATGTCTGCAGTATGTGTTTTCTTCATGCACTTAAATAAATGTGCACTTCTTAGACACTAGCCTATCTTAAAATGTTTCTTAAATAAACTTATCTTCCTTTAAAACAGCCGCACTTAATAACAATCAATTGGCTGTTGCTTATGGTAGATCGAATGTCAGCGGGAATTATAATATGAAGACAAGAAGTTCACCTGAATGATATAAACAGTTACCGTCTTAACTGCTTTAATCCGTCTTAACTGCTGTAAAGAATTTAGGTTCAATTTCTTTAAGGAGAGCAACAAAAGTACCAGCTCGACAAAGCCTCTTCGGTGCGGTTCTATAAGAAATGGCATTAAGATTCTACACAAGCATTAAGATTATGCACACCATCCTTCCGTAGTAAATATTTATTGTAGTCAATAAATAGGACTTCTCAAATACTGCACATACACATTTATACATTTATCTTAACATACGCATGTATATATATGCGTGTGTTTATGTGTGTGTATATAAATATTTGTAAGAGAACACACAACAGTCGTTAGAACACCTTTGATTATAGGTCTACTCGATCAGAATCGACCTGGGGCTAAACAAGAGGAGTAACAACAAAGAAATTGGAACATTAGAACAGGAAAAAAAAAGAAAAGAATTAATAAAATAAAAGAAAGAGAGGAAGGAAAAAAGAAGAAAGACAGCACAGAAAGCGATAGCAACACACACGCACACGCACACACATATACACACACTCACACACAAACACACCTACACATATAAAGTGAACTGAGGTGGGGATATAGTTTTCCCCGTTTGTGACTTCAAATTCCCAGAGGTTGGATAACGATTGCTGTTCATTCCAACGAGATCGATTCCAAGTGTATCAGAGGTGGCTTGATTCAACTATACGCCATGCTCATTATTTCACACACGCCGTTCCTTCTAAGGAAAATCGTAACGTGGGGCAATTGTGACAGGCAAGAGCGTGGGTTTTTGTTTTTTAGTTTCCAGCAACCTCGAACATAACACCATCAGAGCCTCATATCAAAATAAGCATAAACATCACTCAAAGCAATCTGCGCCTACTCCTCCGCCCACCCACGTATCCCCCTTCTACTTTCTCTCCTCCTCTTTCTCCTGTATAGATTGTATGTATAGACTGCAATTCAATATATTTAGTTATATTCAACATGTATAGAATAATAATAATAAAAAAGATAGTGTTTGGGAACTTAAATTAGCAATGTTAGATTTATGCGCAGAATACGAGTTATGTCCCATTGACTGGAACGTGCATTTAATTTGAAAATAATAATAAAAAAAAATTGTTGCAACATTACTGTAGTTTGGATTATAGAAATGTCTTTTATTGTGTTGCTATTTATTCAGTAACACTATCGAAAAATAAAATCTGTTCAACTAAGCGTTAGCTATGATAATGTTAGATGTGTTCTATATATTAACATATCTTCCGGTCCAGTATTCCATTTAAGGTGATTACATTCAACATTCTATATCGTAAACAGTAGATGTTATGCAGCGTATTTCACATAGATATATAGAAAACGGTGCTTTTTCTATTTCTTTCATTCAGTCTCTCTCTCTCTCTCCCTCCCTCCTTCTCTCCCTCCCTCCTTCTCTCCCTCCCTCCTTCTCTCCCTCCCTCCTTCTCTCCCTCCCTCCTTCTCTCTCTCCCTCCTTCTCTCCCATACTTTGTGCATCTGTTCATGTGTACAAATGTATATGCATATATATGTGTGCATACACACACGCACACATAAAAGCAGTCATAGAATCATAAAGGCATACATATCCGTGTTAAGCATATTCATATTGTTAGTTGTAGAATACGTAAACGTGTATGCATGTATGCATATGTAAATAGATATAGACATATATATTATATATGTATGCATATACATATATATATACACACACATATGTATATTATATATATATATATATATATATATAT
>NC_068982.1:112498383-112501452 GCF_001194135.2 Octopus bimaculoides
TCTCTCTCTCTCTCTCTCTCTCTCTCTCTCTCTCTCTCTATATATATATATATATATATATATATATATATATATATATACACACACACACACATATTTATGAATTATATCCACAGATGCCTCTGCATATTTGCTTTTATATGATGGCATGTGTATTTGCGTGAGTGTGTGAGTGCGCGCGTGCGTGTATTTAGCTGTGGTTTGTTTTGATGAAAGTGTATCTGAAAATTCTTGTCTCTACCGTAGAATATATTCCTGCTCACCTGTCTTTTACATTCCACTAACTGCTTTCTGTATTTGGAATTTTGAGCTACATGTGTATATAGATACAATGAACACACATACACACTCTGACTGATACACTAGCGTAAAGACTGACAAAAACTCACAGACACACGTACAAAATAATTTCGCAAAAATACATATTTACAATGAAACAAATATCTATGTATCTATGCGCGCACGCGTTTATGTGTGCATGTGTGTGTATGTAAGCGCGTGTGTGTCTTTATGCGTGTGCATTTATAAGTGTGATTCCAGGTGTGCATGTGTCTATATTTGGAGAGGATGATATCAACTGCATTTTTCTTAAAGTATCTACAATGTAGTGCATTTGTTCTTCTGAGAATATGGGTTTTGTGTTATCTACTATATGGGAATGCGAACATACAATATCAATTGGAACTCAGATAGAATCTGAATTTTACTACATACTGATATAAAAACGTTGTCGTTTAATGTCGCATTTCCCATCTCTTTCAAAATGCTTTTGCACACTAAACACATAGATCACACATAATAAAAGCATACACTCTAATGGAATTCAGGGAAGATTTCCAAATACCGCCTATAAAGAGAGTTAAAGAAACCAAATATTTTTTCTGTGTGTATTTGAAGTTCTCCAGAAATTTATTGTCTACATTTAATAGAAGGTTGAATTTTATTTTTATCGTTTATTCATTTCTTCAAAAGTCCCTATTTACTTTATTTGGTATATTCTAATCCTTCAAACATCACCACCATTAACAAATACTGTAATATAGCAGCCTCTCAAGTAGGCAAAAAATCGATAAGTCTGTTTTCAATAACAGCCTCAAACAGCGAATTCTCTTCCCGTCACATAATCTTAGCTCCCACCGTGCTCGGTATAAGTAAGGAGCGTACTTCAAATTGAAACATTCTCGACATAATTTGGCGCCAGTAACCCCTCGTTCATACGGCTTCTCTTTTCTTTCACGAAAAATTCCGAGCACAAAATGACACTAATGTTGCTGTTATTCAAACACTCAACTGTTCTCAATTAATTCATTATCACATTATAGTATTTATGTAATAAAGACAAAAGTATTGAATCGCAGTTAAATTTAATTATACAGTTTTAGTAAATATACAGCTATCTCTGTTGTTCTGTCAGTTTTGAATTTCTCTCCATGGCAGAGAATACGTAAATTGTTCGTACGCATATCTATTAAAACGGCGTATAGAAATGTTACCCTTATAATGTAGGCATTACATCAAACTTATTTAAGTATTTGCTGTAAAAGTATCTTTTGTTTGATCCCTCATAGAATATTAAGAGGCTATGTGGAAATTCTTCATCAATACATATTCATTACTGAGTCAACACTCACGCAGTGTACTCGCGCGATTGTTATATCTGGTACTCAATAGAAATTCAACCAACAATATGTGCAGATACAAAGAATATCGGAATTTATGTCTTCTATCATCTATTATTTTCTAAATCTTCTGCTATCTCTCAAACTACAATCTGATCAGACAAATATTCGCCAAGCCGTGATATGCCATTGATCATAGGATTTAGTATACTCCATTTACTTCGTATTGGTACTACATCTTAGAATAATTTAATGAATTGAAATAGAACACGATACAGGGCTTGGTCATTCATCATAATCAACACAATAGTTTGTTATTAAATTTTCACTTCTGAAAGTATTCCCTATGGAATGCTTTCCAGACTTTCTGTTCAAACCAATTTCAGCAGAATGAAATTGAATTTACTCTACGAGAAGATCAATTTCCCCACCTACTTCTAACTATTATTATCGAGTTATCAAGGGAGGTGCTAGGTAGTCGTTCAACGTGCTAAATACAGCAGCCAAATAACCTCAAATGACAACCTTATTGTCTTCAAAAAGAATATATTGGACAGTGTGGGTTCTAGAGAATAAGTTCATCCTGGTGCTAAACAACGACAACCACTACAACAGTAACCAAACCCACCCCAAGAACAGTAACAACAGCAACATTTACTAAAATTTTACTTTCTTACCTCAAAACACCGAAACGCAATTAGAAAAATTTTGTTTATTTTTGAAGTGAAAGCAAAATGTATGTGACAAATTTTTCTAAAATATATTCAGAAGATGAACTTCTGTTTAAAAATACTTTCTAAACTTTTGTTTGTACGAATCAGTTTGCTAATAGTATTTACAATTCTTGTCATTTGAATACAGCTCCTTGTTCAAGAATTGTAAAGGAATAGAACCGGAAGGGGACCAAATGCCAATACACATGCTACGATGCACAAACATACATGTATATATCTATGTATTCATATGAAGAAATACATCTACACACACATATACATAGACAGACATACGCACGTGCACGTGCGCGCACACACACGTACACATGCACACAGAGGTTACTTAATAGAATTGTAAGAACAGTATTTGCTCACTAAGGATATACTCTCGAGAGAAATTTCTCCTCTCAGACAATATGCAAAAATTCAGTGGTCTATGAATATCATCATCGAATCATGAGATGCCTGAGTCTCCACATTGTTAAGCGCCATTAGCCAAGAATATCGAGTTCGTCTTTCGCCGTCCACAATCCGATGTTGTTTAAGAGGAGAAATTTCTATCGAGACTACATCCTGAGCGACAGATCTTCCCATGTGAATACGTTAAATATGACTGTACATGAATATATTAAACGCTGTTTCTTTCGATAGAATGCACCTGTTGTGGTGAGTTCCAGCCTCATCCGCGCACACACAGAGAAAACAAGACAAAACACACACACACACGCACACACACA
>NC_068982.1:112502324-112506117 GCF_001194135.2 Octopus bimaculoides
TGTGTGTGTGTGTGTGTGTGTGTGTGTGTGTGTGTGTGTGTGTGTGTGTGTGTAATACGAATACAAAAAATGGGACAAGAAGGCAACAGGCGACAACAAAACATCCAGGCAGTTAGATGATACAAAAGGACACAAGAAAAAAACAAGGACGAGTCATTCGGAGTCGGGTTCGTTCCTGATCATATTTGCAGTTTCGGCTGGTTATACTCGAGATTGCTCCAAGGAAAATCTAAGCTAAGTGCATGTATGTATAAATAGATAGAGATGCCGGTTGAGTATCTACATAGTCGTATTTAGACGTACTACACATTTGCACTAGAATATGCGTGGTTGTTTAAATTTTCGTAACGTGTTGCTTAACTCCATTTCAACAATTCAACTCGACGACCATTGCCATTCTAACTTTGACCACATTACGTTTATTCAAATGCAGTGCATGTAATATATTCTTTCCTAATGAATATGGGAGTGTTATTCGCGGTAAATTTGGCTGCAATTTTCATCAGTGAGAACGACTTCGTTGTAGTAAACTAGTTCTCTCCAGTCATTGCAGTGTAATATACTGCCAGGCACACTAGCCAGATCTCCTTAAATGTACACCCACCAAAAAGGTGAAACGGCACATTGACTACTGCTGTATATCTGAGGAGAACACACCGTATGGTTTTGGTTAGAATGCTCTTGATCATATGATTGTTTAATCAGTACAGACTATGGATAAACAACAACAAAAGTAACTACACCAACGAGAACAAAAATAAGATATCTACATAATTCCAGCCGAAGAGATTGAATTAAGTCTGTATCAAAGCATTACGGATTCATAGCGCCAAAAGCTTGATCACACAGTGATTCAGTAATAACTGAAGACTTAATCTTACAATTTCCTGGAGATATTTCGGAAGCCCCTTCCTTCATAATAATACCTTGTTCTATAGCTTCTAGAAACTATGATACTTTTGTATTTTCAATTTCATTTCTCTACTAACGTATATCTCCTGGAAAGTCATTAATGAAAATGAATACGTTTCAATGTCTTGTTAATATTATTCAAAACAGATTATGGTGAAGTAAAATCTTATTACGTAGAATATTCATATTTCCTTTGAGTTTTGTAAATTTCGTAGGTTTTCGCTGTTTGAAATACTTTAAACTAATTTCAATGGACAACATTTCAACGAACAGTCATATGCTATTCGTGCTATTTGATGTCGATATGAAATAGTAAATGAGTTGAGATCACATAGGTGCGTTTGCCACATCGATCTCACTGATCTAGGAAGGCCTGAAATGGCTATAAGGACAACCTCTTCTTTGCTACCAAACAAACAAAAAAAAAATATCAAACCGTGGTGAAAAGTAAAAGTATTCTAAAATGTAGGAAATTATGTTATAATCTCCTACTACTCTTTCTCTTCTACCTGCTGCCTCTGCTTCTTCTTCACCCCCTTCCTCCTCCTCCTACTGCTGCTGCTGTATGTAGTAAAATTGGTACTGTAATGCTGTAAAAGTGGTACTGTAAGTAAACGCAAGAACAAGGTCTGAGATAGTATATGTCTATCCAATCAAGCAAAAGAATCAAGGCCAATTGGATAGATATTTTTGCTCAAAACACGCAATAACCTTTCTCTAAGGAAATGAAAATGTTTCCCAAATATAAAAAAAACTGGAGAAAAGAGCTGGCGTAGAAGCCGATCATGAATTCAAAGTCTATGAGCCCTGTGCACTGGTAATAACGAGCATATGACGATAAAGATAAGATGGAAAAATAAAGGTGGCATACGTCCAGTGACCAGCAATCTAGAACTCCCCCTAAAACATTGCATATCACAGAAACGGCAAGAAAACCGTGTGAAAAGGATCTTCTCAACTCTAAATTCCATTAATATTCTGTTCTACTCATAAAAAACGAAAACTTGATGACAGATATAAAGGATATAAATGATCATTATGAGAAAAATACCAGTTTGAGAAGAGATAGTCTCCAATACCGTAGTGCGTAGAAAAGCCAGTACTCTCATGAAAAACGCAGAAACGTACATCCCAAAAATTTGAGCCAACCACTATGGTATTTTTCTTGAGCGCTCTGATACTAGAATTTTCCATGGCCGTATTTAGAGTAAACAACAACAATACAAGCACAAGAAATGATAGGAGTAGGTGATGATGATCCACTTAAAGACGGGCTACTATATCTGATTTTTTTTATATATCTAAATTATACTTCATTATTTTATATCTTTTACCTATTTATTATTTTCGGTATTTATTATGGGCAGTTAAAACAATTTTTAGTCTGTTCTGCGAACGAGTAGACATTATGCTTAATTTCAGAATCCACTGTTCGTCGGCCAGTCAAAAGTTTGCCATTGCGTATAAAGCTGTTGTCAATTGATTTAATTATGAAGATAGTGGTACTAATTGTATTTGGTATGGTTGGGTAGAACTTGTATTTGGCCTTCGTTAGTCATTAAAGTTTGATAGGAAGGCGAACGGGGCAAAATCGAGAAATGTTGTCTTCCAATGAATTTTATAAAGTAGAATTGAAGGTGATGAATCTGATGTAGATGAAATGGATTTACGTCTGAAGGCAACAGTAATTCATAGTTTTGAGGTACCTTGAAACTCCTTGAATAGCAACTTATATTTCTCCCTCAGTTTCTTTGACTAGAGTAACAATATAATTATACTGGTAATCTAAACGATGAAAGATAGCAACATGTCAAAATAATACCAAATACTAGTTAACTCTATTAAACATCTTCAAATTAATCCTTGCATCAATATTTTATCGGATATAATTTTACGTGACTAACTCCAAGCATTTTTTATGACCAAAAATCAATGACAACTGAATGCATGTCATTTACCTAAGGACCAAGCGATTTCTGATAAAATGATTCTAAAAGAACAAGAAAAATAATCTTTCAGTGAGAAATTAGTAATGCCAGAAATGAAATTAGAGTTGTTGTCTATAAGCTTACAGAAGCATTAAAGAAAAATATGCTAGAACTAAACAATTACTGAATGCAAGGTTAATAAAAGAAAACTGTATATACAAAGAGAATTTTATGTTATACTTTTTACTCTGCTTGAAACAAAGAAGTCTGCAAGGTTTCCAGCTTGTGGAAATAAGAGAAATTTACTTATCCGATATGTACTGAGTGCTAAAAGGATCAATATATAAGTAATAGACAGAGATAATATTTACTATTAGAATATTCAAGTCATACGCTCTGAAAGTCAATCGGCTAGATCTGGAAGCAACAGCTTAAAAGAAAAAGAGAAATGAATATTATATAGAAAAAATGAAGCAAGTACACAGTCGGTTGTACGGCATTACATTATAAAATGTGCACATAAATTAGCGATGATATAAACGATTGCAAGCATTACTAAATAAACAATATACAAGTAGAATCCAGAAGGCATATTATGTTAATAAAATAAACAAGATCATAGAAAATCAACTTTAATAAAGGAAATAAATTTAACAAAGAATTACTACAGAAATTTTAATTAGATGTGCGGTTATTATGTTTGTCTATCAATACGGACAAGCATAATATAATAGCTTTGGCGTAGACTAATGAGTGGAGTAGTTTCCCAATATGGTCATTATGACTATTTCAACTTTTGGTTAGTTAGTCGTTTAAGGGGTTAAAAGCCAAATATATGTCATTGCTCTAGCGATTACCTATGTAAATAAATACTTCAATGTACTTTTTGGTGATCTCTCTCTCCCACTCTCTCTCTCTCTCTCTCTCTCTCTCTCTCTCTCTCTCTCTCTCTC
>NC_068982.1:112506130-112509790 GCF_001194135.2 Octopus bimaculoides
ATATATATATATATATATATATATATATATATATATATATATATATATATATATACATAAAAACATATATGTGTATACATGTATATACTTATACACGAACAGAAACATGTACGTTCATAACTGTATCTATGTGTAGATGTGGATTAAGTCACACACACAGATACACAAGTGGACCAATATGTATCTGTTCCGTGACATACAAAATTAATGATTTAGTCATTAATAATTTCGCCAAAACAAACAGTCTGGGATCAATTCAATTTAAATTTAACTATGAACAAAGACAATTTTTAGTATTACACTGCATTTATGTACTTTTAATATTAGTTTACTAAACAACATATATTAAATGTCATGCAACATTTGACTTCAAATTTTCTTTTAATTATTCATTCAGTGTATATTAATTGAAACTTCGTTGCATGCGTATCAGTCCACTTCTAGATAAGTGACAGCTGAGTGTTAATTTTCAGCATAATTTGTCTAGATTCGAACCGGATAGCGTAATTCCTGGTTGCCGTGTTTTAAAGATATTTGCTTCGCGGCAAAATTTCTAGACAGCAACATCACAAACATTCAGGTATATGCATTTTTTATGTCTATTATTTTTTTCTGTTAGATTTGAATTTATCCCATGTCAAGAGAATCAAATATAATTCCATATGTACCAATATTCTTACACTTTCTCCATTGAAGTCTCCACTCGAATTACCTTTCACAAATTGCTATCATTTCATGTTACTCAAATGGTCTTTATTCTTGTAGCAATTATTTGTTATCACATTTTTGAATTTATTGTTGAGAGGTTTCGTGGAAATTAGCAATTTATATTTTCCTGAAAATTTCAATCATTGTTTTTGTATACAATTGTTAATTATTCGAGAATGATGATCGGTCGGTAAGGATCAAGTAGACATGTCACTATGGTGACAACATACGGTCAAGGTAGGAATTAGTAATTTGATATGTTATATAATGTTTAACGACGTATAATTAGTTGTAAGGACAATACAGACTTACGTTGAGTAAAAGAAGAAAGGAATATATATATCAAACTTTCGATAGTCTGTTTCTGCATAATAACGACAGTGAATTGATTGCTGTATATTATCTATAGCAAAGAAGCTGAGTTGATTATGTACAGCATTACAGCGAGCCTATCACATGAAAACTATTATGGATATATATCCGTTGGTCAATGTCATAGACAATTTGCAGCCATCAGATTTGATTGAACTATCACTGTGTATTTACATTACTATTGATTTTCTCTTAGCGTTATATTAATTCAATATAAACAACCATTGTAATCACTGTGATTTAAATACGATATTTTGCGCAAAAAAATATCTGCTTTGATTCATCAAATAATTGTTCAGGTAGTCAATAGTAGATGTATATGCAGCTAGGATAAACATATCCCGTGACACTATCTGAATGAAAACAATAGTTGAGCAAGTGCACTAAACGTAACAAGTAATGAGAAAGAATATGTTTTGCTAAAGAGGTGTGATAAGATCGAAAAATGTCTAGACTTTTCTGTGTTTACTAAATATTAGATAACACGTAGTTCACGAAATTATGTTTTCATCTTTTTATTGTATGTACAATTCTCATTCTTATCTAATTAATTATATTTGGGAGTAGTCACCTCATACTTTAACCAAATTTGATTAACAATAATTGTTACTCAAATAATATAACTCTATAGATTAAGTAGTTAATACTCAGTCATTGTACTCATATGATCATGTCCAACTATTAGAAGTACAGACCATTTAGTAGCATATGAAGTTTAAAACTGTGGCGCAGACTATTTAACTCTTTACGAGATTAAAGTCCTCAGCTAACATTGTTATCTACCAGAAGTAGTTTGAAATCCCATGCACTTAGAATTCGAGTTGCTTCTTCATCTCCATTGCTAAGCAGTCAAGGAATATATAATCGTCTACAAAAAGATCTAGGTGCTATATTTAACATATAAATGAACTGAACAACATGTACTTTAATGCATAAAATTTTCAACATCTTTGCTTCTTTCACAGCAAGAAACTGGGAACTGAGTTGCAATATCGAATCTAAAAGCCATTGACGTCTGTTGTTGTTCTTTTAGTAAATTCTCCTATATATATATATATATGTGTGTGTGTGTGTGTGTGTGTGTGTGTGTGTGTGTGTGTGTGTGTGTGTGTGTGTGTGTGTGTGTGTGTGTATATGTGTGTGTATATGTGTGTGTGTGTGTGTGATAAGTAATTTCGACTTTAGGAAAAGGAAATGCAGAAATCTAGAAAATCATTCGGAAGTAAACAAGCTACCAATTAAGTGGTATAACTAGGCTTTACTCGAGTTTTGCTCAAATACTTCACAGAATTTAACTCTCGATTCGGAGAAATGTGACCAAGACGATGTCTGGCATGAGAAAAGTTTCTAAGTTTCACTCAACTCTCATTTTATGGATCGGATATTTGCCGAGAGATCAATCAATGGAAACACCGTTTCATAAATCCTGTGTAAATAGAACGGCCGTTATGTTTTCTATTTTCTGTTTAATAATTTTTCTCTCTCATGAGAGGATCTGTCAAGGTGGTTTGTGCATAGTCGTTCACCCTCTGAAAAATAGCAGTCAAATGACTCACAAAACACGAATATCCGTCTTAGAAAAAGGACAGAATGTATAACATGGTACTTGGTCTGCTATTTTATATATATAAATAGATAACCACACCTGAAAACCTTTGATTATTGGTGCGCTTGAGCAGAGCTAATCTAGGAATAACAACCTTGCATCGTATATGCATTACCGTTCGAAATAACGGCACTGAAAAGACCATCAAATATCAACTTTACATCTTACCCTCTTTCAGTTGTCACAGCATACAGTTACTGTGCACATAAAGAGCATAGTCCAATGCCTATCACCATCAAGCAGTAGATTAACTCTGAAGCACTACGGAAATTTTACACAGTAAACTGATGTGCAGCTCATATATATGGAAGTATGTGTTACATGCATAAACATTTTTAACAATATTCCCAAAAGAGACACTTGAGCAATTAACAAATCTACAATAATGATCATATTACAAACGCTAAACGATGCAATGTATCTCCTCTCCGCCTCTTCTATTACCTCACAATATATTATCATCATTGTCGTTTTTAACTCCAATATGTCGGAATATACTTTTCACTAATCCCTTAATTTTACAATTATAATCGCATAGAACGTTTCTTCCCTTCCTTTATCTACTGTCACAAGACGAAGTTGATTAACAGAAGCATCAACACTGCATGTCACGTGTCACGTGGTCACTGGATCGGCTTGAAATATCATTTAATTCTGCTTCATTAATAGCCAGCACTCATCGGTGCTGGATTCCCACATTCCCTATCAGTCGAGTGAGCGATGTCCTGCACCCGAACATTTTGTTACGCAAAAACATACCTACATACATACAGGAGTGCCAGAATGCATATATACAGCATATACATACATCCATCCACATACACACACACACACATGTGTGTATATATATATATATATATATATATATATATATAGATATGCAGGGCAGGGAATCATCAATTAGTAATAAAATTAATAATTAACAATTTCTGCCGGGTAGCTCAGTATGAAAAAAACAATTGTACTAAATTAAC
>NC_068982.1:112510032-112510437 GCF_001194135.2 Octopus bimaculoides
ATATATATATATATATATATATATATATATAGGGAGATGATGATGAATTGTGGTGTTGATGCAACTGAGGTTCCCCTAGAATTTCGAGAGGATTATAACAGTAATAACAAGATCAGGAGCGAGGAATTACAATTTTTGGATTAAATCTTTGGTACAGTGAATTATAATATGATGTACCTTTATATGTGTAGACATGTACATATACATGAGTGAATTGTCATGCACGTATATGCGTATATCTAAGTAATATAATTCGTGTATTCCTTGCGGGATTTCTTTACACGATTTTTGTTACATTTAAGTAGTCAGTATTGCACCTAACTTTAATCTGTAACATATATTGACATATATCTGTAACATATATTGACATATATGTGTATATATAGTACGTATATATAATATATA
>NC_068982.1:112510447-112513402 GCF_001194135.2 Octopus bimaculoides
ATATATATATATATATATATATATATATATACATTATATATATACACACACTCACACACACACATATATACATACGTACATATGATATATGTGTGTGTGTATGTATCTATCTGTCCACCTACCTATTTCTCCCTCCTCAACTATGTTATTCTCTCTCTCTCTCCAACTGTCTACACATATAGTCATACATTAATTCCTAACAAAGATCCGTTTGCTTACACACATGCGCGCGCGCAAAAATAACCGCACACACATTTATATTTATATATCTGTACGTGTATATGACTTTCTGATCAAGAGAAATCAGGCTACTATAATCGATACATAATCGATAAGCATCAAGTAAATGTACTTTGACGAAAAGTTGCCAGTCCACTTAATCACAGTTCACAAGGTAATCCTCTCTAAGTATATGTGCATTGAAAATAGTATTATGTTTTATATCATTCTAATGAAGATAAATAGCGCATTTAGCCAGAAACCATGAGATACGGATGAAATAGAAGGACTCTGAACAGAATGAAGAAAAGGTCCCGGTAAAAGTGCTATATGGAGTGGTCCATATTAGGTAAGTTAATGTTATAAAAAACAAGAATTGTTGATTTCTTGATAATTGTAAACAATAGTTATAAAATAATGGTCTAAGAAGAGAAACACCCAAAATATTTACCAGAGTATTTCTGTAACGTTGACACTTTTAGATTATAGTTGACATAATATTGAACCTTTAATTCTAACGTATGAGTGTAAAATCGAGTCTACTGTGCAAGACCATCAACGTGACGTGCTTGCAAGTTTGATCTCACTGGGTTGTATGTTAGGCAGCTACCATTTGCTGTAGAATTATGTTTAACAATATCAGAGTGAATGGCAACTCTACGGAAGCCCTTCATATACATGCATACATACATACATACATACATACATACATACAGACATACAGACAGACATGGTTACTCCACTCAGAATACAAGTTCAGGTTTATACCTGAAATTATTGGGGTATTGCCTAAATATCAATCTTGAAAAATTAGGCTTCTCAAAACCAGAAAGAAGAAAGCTAATTCAAAAACTACAGATCCAAGTTGTCAGTGAAACTGTAAAATTTGTAAAACTTTACAAAGGTATATTTGCGCATGACTAGAAATGCAACTATATGCATGCGAATACATATATAAAATAGAACATACAAATCTGCACAAGTACCGACTCCTAATACCGCACATATACACACACACAAAAGAACACTTGTGATGTCAAAGTCCAAAGGTGCCTTGGATCTAGGTTACAAAGCAGCTCTTTATGTGCGAGAGATCGTAAAATAAGACTGAATAACAACATACATACACACGTAGGTGCGTACGTAGTACCTACCTACCTACCTACCTACCTATTTACATACCTACATACACACATACATACGTATGTACACACGTACATACATACATACATACATACATACATACATACATACATATATACATTATTATACACACATACTCAGATTTGCGTATGTGCGTGAATGTGTATTTATAGAAACCTGTTCCCACGTGAAGATCAGTCATCAGACCTCTGGATAGGGTAATATCGAAACTCTATATAACCAGGTGGCTTCGCAGTTTTTATAAATACACACATATTTGAACTCCGTAATCACACCATTGATTGGTTGTTACTTTGACATGTGTAATTCGCGTGAACCGTTCAATACGCATTCATATATATATGTATATATATATATATATATATATATATATATATATTTGCGTGAGAGAGTCTATTTTCCGGTGAAGCAGACGTTGTGTTGCTTTGTGCAACAATTGATAATTTTACAGCTTGACACATTGCGATAAAATCGGGACAGACTGAAATAAGAAATGGTGTCGACATAATCGACTATAACGTTCAAAGTTGGTTCTCAGCATGTAAAGTTTTACAATCAAGGATTGGAGACAGTAGAAGAAAAGAAGACATGTATTTTTACAATTTATTATAAATTATCTTGCATTGATTATGGATAAATATGCTGTTACATTTCTCCATGCTTTCAGATCAAAGTCTTGAGTGTTATTCCGGGAAGCATCCTTGTCGTGTGAATGTTTGCTTTTCAATGTAAATTCGTGACTCACTTGCCGAAACACTTGAAGCTATACAGCTAATTTATGAGTCCTAGTTATACGTAGAAACGTCGAAGTTTTCAAAATCAACATCATCATCATCATCAACATCATCTGTCCAATCCTAGGGAAAATCAAAATCATTCTTTCCCCATTGTGACTGCATAGCAAAATCCTTATCTGGACTCAAATTACATACACACATTCATCCCAAATAGATTCAAGGCTTTTATTTTCAATCCTTTCCTTCAAACACGTACACATCGAAATCGCCGGCAGTAACAATTATTATAATTATTACTATTGTTGTTGTTGTTATTGTTATTATCATTATTATTAACATTTCCGTCACAATTAAACTTGAATTCAAAATATATGCATTCCAATAATCTCCCAATCTTTAAATACATAGGAATATTTTACACACACACACACACACACACACACACACACATACACACACACACACACGCACACAAACACACGCACACATACACACAAACGCACGCACGAACGCACGTACGCGCACGCACACACACATACACACTTATGCAATTATGTGTGCGTGTGTTCATATATATGTATATGTATATATATCTATTCGAGCCTCAATGGTTGCTTGGAGATACAAGGCATGTCATATAAAGCTGCCGAATTATTGTGTCTCCACAGCATGGAACTATTAATAGCTGATATTGAAATACTGTGATTTGTTAAATGATATTTATCTCTCACTCGATGGAGTACTCTTTTGTTGATCCTACAAACAACTGAACTTTATGCTATACATACATACATACATACATACATACATACATACATACATACATACATACATA
>NC_068982.1:112513494-112514464 GCF_001194135.2 Octopus bimaculoides
TATATATATATATATATATATATATATATATATATATATATGGGTGTCCATCTAATTTAAGTTCATGTGTATATTCTGATTATTCATAGCAAATATATTGATGCCATTTCCATTCACTTATTGGAAATGCCACATGTCATTAGCATACAGTATTGAATAGCATAGAACATTCAGTGATAGCTAACATGATATGATTCACCGCATACTTCATTACAACCATTTATGTTGACAGTTTCAGAAGAAATTTATTTCTTACCTATTAGCTGGATTGATACATTTGCTAATTACATATATGGTGGTTAGAGAGTTAGTGGGACAAGGTAGACGGTTGAAACAATCTCAAAACAATTATATATGTCTAAGAGGGCAAAGCAAATGAAATTATGAAATTAAATTTACGAAATTCACACTTTGGTCAAAAGAATTCTTATATATATTATTAAAGTAATAACAGTAACTGATATTTCGAAAGAATTACACAATCGAAATTCTAAACCAATATTATTAGATACAAGCCGAATTGTGATTGGCAAGCGGACCGTTGCTTCAGGGAAAATTGATGACAATCCAAATAAATGCAATTCATTTTGAGGTCAAGTTCGATGACAGTGATATCGCTATTTAAGGTGTCTTCAACATTCATAGTAAGAACATTAGTCTTTCTTGACACTTCTCTCATATATTAACTGATTTCACCGATCGAATTCGTATTAAGGAAGGATAGACGATGATTTACAAGCAAAAATTCAGAAGTTTGTTAGTCACGAACTACCTGATTTGTATAGAAATAAAAATTTTGCAAATTCATTTTAAAATATAGATTTAATTAGCAACATTTCATTGGAGGCATGATTTTAAAGAATTTCTCATACATAGACATTGTTTTATATACCTATAAATCTATCTATCTATCTATCTATCTATCTATCTATCTATCTATCAATATATATATATATATATATATATATAT
>NC_068982.1:112515155-112515466 GCF_001194135.2 Octopus bimaculoides
ACACACACACACACACACACACACACACACACACACACACACACACACACACATACACAGACACACTCACACACACGCACACACATACACTCACACACCTACATATATTTTCATATGTATGTACTTTATATGCATATTTATACATACATAAAATAATATATAATACATACACATATATATATGTATATATATACATACATACGTAGATACATGTATGGGAGCATTGGTGTATACATATAAAAAGTATTCATGTGTATATGTGTATCAATATTTACAAGTACATATGAATACGTATATATATATATATATAT
>NC_068982.1:112515851-112524010 GCF_001194135.2 Octopus bimaculoides
ATATATATACACACATGCATATATACGTGTTTGCGAATGTCGTGTGTACGTTTGCGTTTATGTATATAAACGTGCACTCTAACAGACTCACTGACAGTCATACATCACTTCATAACTTTTTAAGTTTGAGAAATAGTTTCCTTAACTTAATGACTTATACCAAACATGTAATTTGAACTTTACAGAATCTTCTGTTCACATAGGTTATGTATATTTACATAGAAATGAGATAACAAAATATAAAAAAAAAATAATCAAACTGCGTGCACATATGAAGTTTACTGCAGATTATCGATTTAAACAAAAGTTTATTTTTGTTCTTGATTTTTGCCTCACTTTTGCCATAAATACATATAATATCTGCTATACATATAGATGTTACAGAAAGAATTGTACATAGGTATGTTAACAATTGTATCCAGTATTTAATTACTAATGGTAAATAAACTTTGTTGTTTTTCGGAACTATTTTATAAAGTTGTCTTCATAAAGAATGCACATGCATAGCGAGTCACCGCTAAATTATGTTATAATTTGATTTGAATATATTTTACATTAGAAGTAAATTTGCATGATTTTGCATTAGCTAACGAATTCATCTAATATCCAGTTTAAAATGATCAATTTAGTCAAAAATTTCATTAAAATACTATATTGAAAATGTACTGATACGAAAATGATTAGGATTAATTGATGCTTCATGGTGTAAAAATAAATAAAAATAAAAATGGACTTTTATTTAAAAAAAAAAATATTTGAAAATATACAAGTGTATACATAAAATGCTCGAACGGAAATTATTTTAATTATAATATTATAATTGGGAGGTAAGTATTTATTAGTATGTGTGTTATTGTGTATGCGTTCTTGTAAACCTGCTGATTAGTGCCATAAACACTATTCATACGCCTGCGCGCGTGTATTCGACGGGCAGAGTTCCATGTGTAAATCAGTATAAGCATGTACGTGTCTATAGATTATATGACCATATCAATTTAGGGAAGAAAATATTGCTACTTAACTTTCGAGGAATGTATGCGTCGACTCTGCGGGCAAAGAGGCTACCCACAGGTAGGGGTCCAGTACGTTTTCGTGGAACCTTCTTTTCACCATTCTTCTAACATAGTCCAAACGTGATTTGCTGTTTGGGCTCCAATACAAGACATAAACATAGCCATATGACCTATAATGCCTTAGCTGATTGGCTGAAAAGTACTTGCATGTATTTTGTGTAATTATTTCTCTTGGAAAGAGAATAGTAAAAGTAGGAAGTGTAGAGAAAGAAAGAAGAGAAGAGAGAGGAACAGAAACAATAGTGTGAACTTGAAGAAAAATCAAAGAAAAATATCATTGGATTGACAGAAAGGTTGGAAGAACTGAAAAACTGGTTTGTTGAAAATTACATTTCTGCTCCCCTACAACTGGACAATTATCTGCGGGAAAGAATTGGAAAATTATTGGCAAACAATTGATTTTACTTGATGTAGTATTTCTTTATCAGTTAATAAAATGGTTCAGAAAATGAAAAACGATTTCAAAATGCGAGGAATAATTAAAAAATAACTTTTAACCGAAAAGATTTTGATGGGAAGTAAATGAATCGATTAAACTCGATTTATAAAAAAGGAAGAAAAGAGTTTAAGAAAATAAATATCATTCTATATATTTGAATGGTTTATATCTCTTCCTGCCAAAGATTACTATTATTTGTAAGGGTTTATAGATATTTTAATTGTAGCCTTCACTACATAATTATATTACAGCATTGAAAAGTTAATGATGTTAATTTTAAGTTGGTGCTACGCAGTAATACATATACACTATAATGACTGTATATAAATATATATATATATATATATACATACGCACTATATTATGTATATGATTGCACATATAAAGGGGAAGGCTATATAAAGAAGACTTATGTATATGATGACTAAATTTTACAAACACTAGACTTTATTAGCTGAGATAAACATACACTTATTTTCCGTCAAAAGTATTTTACATGAAAATATGGAATAAATTGATATAGTTTTCTTACTTTTACTCACATAATACATTTTGGTTTATAGTTTGATAGAACAAATGTTTCTGAAGTGATAAGATGTCGATTAATCTTTATAGGGACATATAGGAATATACCTAACGTGTCTTTGCTCGAAACGTAGTATACTCACACACAAAGAAGATATTCGAATTTAGAGAATTTAGAGGGGAAAAATAGTTTGGTAGTGATTATGCCAGAGAGAAGGAACGAATGAAGAAGAAAACGAAAACATGAAATTTCAAAAATAGCAATCATAGAGTAAAGTAAAATCTAAGAGAATTGGAGTATGAGAACTAAAGAAATAAATTGATAAATACATAAATAAATAGAAAATATTTTAACTGAAGAGATAAGGCATTTAACTTTAATTCTGTATTATTTTGGCAATTTGCTCGTTAGCTTCTTGATTCTGTGAGGTGAGGAGAACATTAAATACATTTCTTTACTTCATCCTCAAGTAAATTTTCTTCACTCTCAGTCTTTTCAACCTCCTTCGTCTATGAGTTGCTGGCACAGCTGATGTTTCACATTATGTTTCTAACATACTTACAGAGAACTATAGAATCCACTATGCTACCCAAATATATGTAACCACACCACATTCGGATAGTCTAGGCTCTACTGACTTCTTTTCTCCTTTCCCTTCAAAACATACCTAATTAGATAAACTGCTACTGCAAACGTTGCGAATCAAATATTCGATTAATTCTCTATTATCGAATGACTTTAAAGGTTTCAAAAACACACCAAAATACAATGAGGAACTTTTCATGCAACAATCTCTTTGAATTATAAATACCCTTCTCCAAAACTATCATTAGGTTTTGCCTGATTTTCTTGCTACTACTACTACTACTACTACTACTACTACTACTACTACTACTACTACTACTACTGCTGCTGCTGCTGCTGCTGCTGCTGACACTGCTGCTGCTGCTGTTGCAGCCGCGACTACAATTATTGCTACAACCTAAAATGATGATAGTAATTGTTGTTGTAGTGGTGATAATAGATAGAAGTGTTAATGATCTTAGTTCAAATACTGATGATCGTTGATGCTGTTGATGGTGGTGGACGTGTGGAGTCTAGTGTTTTTGTTATTTTTGTTCGATAATAAGTGGTAGAAGAGGGGAACCACTGAAAAGAGAAATGTGATCTAGAATTTGCCAATTTCTCTTTCTATGTTTATGCTCTTCCCATATTTTTGTTATGCTATGTCTGCGATCGTCCGTGGTAGTAATCTTCTAAAAATTATGATTATTAATGTTACAGAGACAATGAATGAACGACATATATTTGGAGCTGACGCGGAAGTTGCTCGTTAGCAAAATGTAATGGAAGCAAACGTGTTGGCACACTCTGAAATTGTTGTCATTACTAAGGATGGCAGAAAGTCAATCATTTACCTAGATAAACAAAAAAGAATGATATAACAGCTTTAAATCAACACTTAAAATAGAAATCTCTCTCTCTCTTCTGACATGGCATATTCATGCCGTTGACGAATCATGGCTTGTTCCTCCTCCATTTATTTCTGTCTCTCGCAACATCACCCAGGGCTTTCTCGCTCTGCATGTTCATTGTCTTCTTCATCTAGTCGAACAACTTCATTCTCTGCCTTCCTCTCGCTCTCTTTCCCACCAGAGCTCAGTCTCCACAATATAACGCTCTGTTCTGTCACCCTCTCTAAGAAAATGACCAACAAATCTCCACTGGCTCTCTCACTGGATCTCTCACTGGCTATCTATCAACTGTTTCTTCACTTTCACCTTCTTCAACACTTCTACATTCATCACCCTCTGTACCCACGAGATTCTAAACATTTTTCTATAAAACCACATTTCTGCAGCTTTGAGTCTCTTCTCCATAACGGAGCTTATCGTCCAAGACCACATCCATACGTTAGCACCGACCAGATGCAGCACTTCAATAGTCTTTTCTTGACTTCCATTCCAATTCTCTTTGCACCAAAAATACTCCTCATAACCGTAAAAGTCTTCTTTGCCAAAATAGAAATATGTCAAATATAATATAAAAATATAATATAACAGAGGTATTTATAGTCTTATGATATGTACTCTTCTGAGTAAGACAAACCGCATCTGGTGGTGAGGCTTCGAATCAGAAATTCAGTAAGTTTTGTGAGTATGGAATTATCCTTTAGTCACCGTTGTCCCAAGTTCCATTCTTGTCTCAGTCTCATTTATTTGTCACAGAGCAGAAAATGGTTCAGTGGTTAAGGCACACAAGACCCAAACATGTGTTAGTCCTTAAACATGTGTCACACAGGACCACCGCTATGTGGAGTCCACATATGGCTGTCTTAGCAGCATTACAACCCCCTGAGCACATCAGTGCACTGGAATTATAGCAAACCACAACTTGCATAAATCAGAATTTGACCCCTTAAATTCGCGAGGCCCATGAGCAACTGTTCAGTATGCACATGCCTTGAGACGGCACTTGTGTGGACAGGTTCTACGTCACGTGAATCATTCTCCTTGCTTAAGACTCAATAGACCCTGTAATTCAATTTTAAGGGCTACAGTAGGAGACTAGAAAACTAAAAACTAACCAGAAGTACTCATCCGTTGTATCTTCCTCAAGAAAAACAATTAAATGCAATGGCAGCAGGCGTGACACAGGAAAAGATGTGTAACTTTGTCATTGGATAACTGAAAATCGTTGTGAATGATTAAATATATTATATTACAGATTAAAAGTTTAGATGACGTTTATAGGCTATTAGACTCGTGTGTGTCTGCAACCAGAGAGTATTGTATCAAACTGCATGAAGTAAGATATAAGCTGAGAATTTTAATATGTACGCTTAATGAGGTTTTGCATATTTGAAATGTTCCTTTCTCGTCAAACTTACATATCTTTCAGAATTCTGTTATAGTTATACAGTTGATTTTACAACCAGAGGTGTGATAAGGTGAGTCTTTATATTTGCGCACACTTAGTATGTTCAACGTTGAAAGTATTAATCGCTAAATGTTTGTCTACATCTGCTACGTTGAGTATTCAATATTTTGCGTCTCTGTCTATACTTATAAACTGATATACATTAACCAGTCATGTTATTACAAATCGCACACACACACACATACACGCACACACACACGCACACACACACGCACGCACACACTACGTATACACACATACACTTACGTATACAGAAACACACGCGCACTTCTGCACACACACACACATGAACACTCACATACATATGCATGCGAGTACGTTTGAATCTATGTAGTTGCTTATAGGTATTCATGATCCTGAATAATTTTGTATATCAATATATACACTTTCCGATTTGTACGTGTGTGTGTGTGTGTGTGTGTGTGTGTGTGTGTGTGTGTGTGTGTGTGTGTGTGTGTGTGTGTGTGTGTGCACATGATGTGTGCGCGTGTGCCGTTGTGTGTGACTGATAACATGACAAGTTAGTGTGTATCAATCTATATGTATTGAGCGAAACCTAAGTCAACCGACTGTTCTCAAGATATTTATGACACCAGCCTTATTTACTAGCGTCTGAGAAACAAGTTTATTTGAGGTGACACAAAAAAATTATCTAATATTTATTTCCAGTGTAACAGTTTCTTTAAAATTAAAAAAAAAAAACTATCGCAATCAATCTTTGCAAATAGATCTTGATTTATCTTTTCATCTAATCTATATTTACAGTCCTCCATAATCAATACTGGTGTATTGACGAAATATATCTCATATAACGACAAATGATGACGGAGTAGGCGTAAAGTAAGGAAAAGAGTGAAACGTTTATAAAAAGAAAACAGTATTGAAATGAGAATTCTTACAAATGGAACATTGTGAAGTTGTCAGCAACTATAAAGGATTAGAACACTATTGCATATTAGCCATTTTAGAAAGCTCTGGTTAGGAATCAGATGGCCAGTTTCTTTCTTTCCTCTTTGTATAAAACAAAATCCTTGGAAACGTTATTATTGAGATCGATATACAATAGTTTATCTCAATTGCTTGAACCAATAGTAAATAAATTACAGCAATAACAATAATGTAACTTTTGTAACATAAAATCTACAAAAGATGCAATTTAACAAACTTCCGTTGGTTTCATATCCTATTATCTATGGAGAAATGTGTGTTTCCTATAAAAGAAATATAATAATTTTAACTCCGAAATAACGACACAAATTCATGTTTGTATTCATTAAATATTATCTATTTCCCGAACGACTACGTAATCTCGAATTTTTTTCATAGAAATTCTCTTCAAACAATCATTCCTATATATTACCATTAAAGACAACCAGTAGAAATACCTAAATTGTAATGATAAATTGACTTTATATGTTTATACAGTTATCTTTCTCTTAGTAGCAATTTCTAAAGCAGGTATCTATGCAATTTGATATCCATATATCTTTAAATTTTCAATGTTGAGCTTCTTACAAACTATCAATCCAATGTCAATCTCTTAACTTTTTCTTTATTTATTTTCCAGATCAGAAAAATCTTTCGTTTCTTTCCTATCACGATTCGATATCTTTCATAGATTTGCTCATACTTTTTCAGCCTTCTTAGCATCTACGTTAAAAAAAAAATCTCCCCTTCCTTTCCATAGAAACGTCTTTTCTGTCTCACTTCCTTCTTCAACTGCTCTTTTTTAAACTTCTACCTTGTTTTATTTTCTATCTTTATCAAGGGTTTTCTCTCTTTTTCTTTCATCCTCAGAGTATCTAGTGTATCATTTTTCTTCCGCATTTCTTTCTCTGCTCGTTAAATCGCATTTTCTGTCTTTATCCTTGAAACTGATATTCTATCTTTTCTGATCCAAACTTTACTGTCATTTCATTCCTTACAATATGAAATTCGTCACGTTTTATACCCCATCTACCATTTTCACTGCACATTAACCTTTTTCACTCTCTTAGTAGGCATTTTTCTAGATAGCTGAGAACTTTCTATTCATTTTACTTTAAAACACGTAAACATTTTTTTGCCCGGCAAAATTATAGATGAAATATATTGTAAAACTGACACTGATCAATAATTGTAGCAATAAATGGCTGAATACTCTGAACGAAAGCTTGGATGATCTTTGATGAGTAATTCTTTAACATAATATTGAAGATCAAATCAACACCGCCATTCATCTTGACATGCAAACTGAATACAATTTGATGTTCACATACATAGATTTACGTGGAAAACGCAAAAGGTGCACAACTATTTACCAGTGACTTACACATACACAATCATAAAGGAGAGAATTAATAAATTCATTGAAATATATTTAAATAATTTCTGATGAAAAAATGTGAACCCCTGCACGTATTAGAACAGTTTTCACTTCAGAAGATATGAATATAGTTTGCTGAAAAATTAAAAGGAACACCATACAGGACGTAATACTTGCATATGTGTATTATATATGCAATAGCATTTTCAAAGAACTATTGAAGTAATTTTGAGGTTCGGAAAATTTTGTTTATTATTTTCTTTAGGAATGAAATAAAAAAAGAGAAGGAGCAAGAAATATCGGAGTCCGAAGTCAGCAAGATCTGAGAGATAATCTATTGAATGATTACGGTAAGAGCAAAACGGAAATAGAAATGGTTTACAAAACGGTATTTCAAAACTCTTCAAACCAAACTTTGGATATATCGATTGATATATCAATGATTCCCCAATGAATGAGTATCAAATTAATCTATTCGGTAAACGTAGCTATGTGCATGCACAGTAAATACACGTATATATATATGTACATACGTACACACACACACACACACACACACGTATGTATGTCCATATATCGATATATGTATATACACATGTATTATGGATACATAGGTGTGTATAAATAAATGTATATATATATATATCCATATATATATATCCTTGTATATCAATATGTGTATGTACATGTATATTATGTATATATACATATACACATATATATATGTATGCATGTATGAATGTATGCATATATGTATGTATGTATGTATATATGTATATATATATATGCATACATACATATATATGCATAATATATATATATATATATATATATCTGTGTGTAGATATATGTTTGTATATGTATACATATGTAAAT
>NC_068982.1:112524240-112535496 GCF_001194135.2 Octopus bimaculoides
TATATATATATATATATATATATATATATATATATATATATATATGTATGTATGTATATATATATGTATACATACATACACATACACATACCTACACACAGATGCTCATCCCTCGATGTGCCTATATGTGTTGTTGTATGTGTACGCGCGAGCATATCTTCGCCTACAGGGAGAATATTATGTTAACGGCACAGAAATATAAAACATTTATCCTTTCTTTATACAAATGTACATAAATACATATTATCACCAATAATTTAGCATTCAATATTTCTGCTGTATATTCCTCATTTACGCATCATATTAGTCACACTTTATATAACCTTTAAATACTTCAAATATATATCATGTTTCCTTTGCAAATACAATAAAACAGTTACTCATGCACAAAATATGTATGAGATACACTGAATTCTAAATTGTAATATATACCCGTCCTTGAATACAATAACAAACAATTAGGACAATCCATATAAATGTATTTACATTGAAACCAATTTACCGCGATGCAGTACCACAATAAATAATCAGTGCAATATTTGGAATTATTGAATAAGATTTTGGAGACGTGCTTTAAATATAGATAATCTATGAATGAGTAGTTTTTGAATTAAAGAAGCATCCACCATCTAGTCCTTCAACGTATTAACGATAGTTACCAACACAAATTCTCAACGCAATCTTAGAAAGGAACACATCACTTTATATAGTTTTGCGTGTTTTCTTTCGTAACAATGGTAGATTGTTAAGTCTAGAACAGTAAGTCTGCTCATTAATAAAACGAGCTGGGAATAAACAACAACAGCCAAATCTCCTCCACATGACACCCTATTATCTTACAACGCTAAGATTGTATTGAATATGAAAGACCTACATACACTATTCTGAATAACTCCAGAACGTTGTTTCTTTGCGGTAAATTTTGGTTGGACTGACTTGCATCTATATACATAATTGTCTAAAACAATCTTAACAATATATTTAGAATAAAAGGAGAAATTTCACGCATAATGTACTCGCTGTTTCAGATTATAAACATGATTATTTCCATAATTACGTAATTGTGATACATAATTAAATAGAACTGAATTTACTTGGAAGAGAAAGAATTAGACATGCAAATAATGTGTTTAAGAACTCTTCGTATAACCAGAAGTGGTAAAATGCAGGAATTACATAAGTACTGGAAGTGTTTTCATGATAAAGAGTTCACCGACGAGAAGAAGGGAGAGCAATATCCAGGTAATCAAAACGATTGTCTACTGACGCAATGCACCTTATGACAATATATTCAACTAGAGTACAACATACCGAAAAGCTTGGCGGAAGAATCTGGTGTTACTAATTTTATAAAGAGTACTCTGACATAATGGAGATTATATGCAATGAAAAAAACGAGAATCTGGAGGGGATACTTTCTGCGGAGTGGAGTGCAAAAGTCCATGTGCGTAGCATCTACCTACCTATGTGTAAGTGGATTGATCTATTTTAAACTGAATCATGTTTTTAGATATTGTGTTATTCAATATTTCTTTCGCTATTTTCCTTACTGCATCTTTTAGAAATATTAACTCGTGCTCTATTCTCTGTACAATTACATTAGCACCATAACCCATCGCCATTATATAAATTGTTAACCCCACACATTCCCATGACTATGAAGTATATAGCATTGCTATATGAATACGCAAACAATATGGCGAGCCGGCAGAATCGTTTCCGCAGCGAATAAAATGCTTTACGTTTTGAGTTTAGATATCGCCAAAGATGACTTTACCTTTCATCCTTTTGAAGTCGATAAAATAAGTATGAGTTAAGTACTGGTATCGATGTAATCGACATCCCGCTCTCCTCAAAAACTGCGAGCCCTCTTCCAAAAACTACATATGTAGACGACACACCCCAAAACACCCCAAATTGTCACAAATCAACATATGCACCGAAATAACACCAAGAACAACAAAAACAACAAACCATAAAAACCGTAATTACAACAACCAAACCCCCAGTACGCCCCCTACAACAAGAAAATACACAAGCACAACAACATGAAAAATACGAGCACAATAACTAAAAACACACCTACACAACATGACAGTACACAAACACAAGAAGAAGAAACACACACGAACAACAACAGCAAATCCATCAAAAGTAACAACGAAACACTCAATTAGAAAACTGAAGTTCACCTTGATACACAAAAACAAGAAATTAATGGACTACATAGAAAACATCACAAATACGAAACCAAAATAGATGGGGAAGAATTTGAAAAAACTCATCCCCCAAACACCTGAAGAGAGAAACCTAATAAAAACATCATGTCAGATATGTCACACTCTCTAGAATAACTTCGTAGGGAGTATGGGGCTTTCAAAATCATTAAATAGACCTTTATTACAAGGGTCTTTCAAGGGATACCCACCCCAAAAGAACAGATCACCCTTACTTGACGTGAATCAAAGTGACGTTGGTGAGTAAACTCTCTCGGTATTTTCTCCAATAAATACGGTGGCACTCACAGTAGGATGTATCAATGTATGTGGTCTGGGATCAGCTGGGACAAAAGGCCAATATCTCAGTGACCTCAGATCACTTGACTTAGACGAGCTACCCATTGCTGAAAGCAGAATTTCTGGGACGCACGCACTGAGCCCAATACTGCACAACTATAAGACGTACTCAGCTTGTAGTCTGACAGGATCGGACGGTGGAGTAACAGTGATTTTCTGAGAAGAATTGGGATTAGAGGTGCAGACGATCTTTCTGGATTCGGCAGGTAAGCTGGTGGTACTACATGGGGCTGGACGGCCAGATTTCTTCTTTCCTTCCTAGGAACATCTCGCTCTTTAGTTCTAGTTGGTGATTGGAATGGTATTTTGGACGCACGCTGGGATTGTGAAGTGTTAACACATAAAAGGCGATGCAAAAACCTCGAAATCATGCTCAGATGGTTCCAACTGTCTGACAGGTACTGGATCTTCCAGATGTGCCAATGTAGACTTGGATTAACTACAATGTGTCTTCCAGATCATACTTACATTGATTTAAGTTAACTGACAAAGATATGTTAAGGGGCAATTCAAACTGGCCGGCTACACAGATCACAAGTTTCTGATCTTCACTGTCACCTTAGATAGTACTCATAGACAGGGACACGGCCACAGTAAGTTGAATGCGTATTCCCCAGCGCCAAAAGCGCCAAAAGAGACTTGTTTAGCGAGCTAGTTAAGAGACATCTGATGGGGGCAATAGTCAATAATAGGTGGCCATGAACTCTGAAGAGGGCAATTAGATTTGAGTCAATAGGATTTAGTAAGGAGAACATGGTAGAAAGAAAGGAGCAAATGGTAGGAAGGGGCAATTAAAAGCGACCAACGTGCTAGCAGCAAGGATGGCGCTTGACAATTTCTCGTGTTAAAACAAGGATGAATAAAAACCATCCAATGAGCTCGGGTAGTGGAGGCTTCGCGAAGTAATAAAAGTACAATTCAGTTTTTGACAGATCAGGATGGGCTCGTACTGCGATGAGCCACAGAGGCGTAGAGATTTTAGTTCCTACTTCGGCAGCCTACCTCAATCCTCGGAAGAAGAGGCTAGGCGTTTTGAAAGGCCAATAACAGCAACTGAGATACGAGAAGAATTGAATGGTTACGCAGGGGACAGATCGGCTGGTTTGGATGATTTGTCCTATGAATTTTATGGTTATATGCCAGAGTTATTTTGTGACTTCTTGGCAAAAGCATATGACAACTGGCAGGAAAAAGGGAGAAATTCCCAGGTCTGTGAGCCGAGATGTGTTAACTTTGCTGAGAAAGCAAGTCAATACAAAGGGATATTATACACAATTTCCGGCCTATAACCCTGCCAACTGAATTTAAATTTTTAGGGTAAAGAGTTTGGCGCATGTCATGGACTGTTTGGTCGTGGAACCTCAATCCCCTACACAAACTATTGTCCGTCCTTGTGATGTCCCCCTCAATTATGTCCCTGTGGTTAATAGAGGAAATTATTATTATTATTATTATTATTATTATTATTATTATTATTATTATTATTATTATTCAGGCGGCAAGGTTAGCACACCAAGCAAAACGCTTAGTAGCATTTCGTCCGTCTTAAGTTCTGAGTTCAAATTTCACCGGAGTGACTTTGTCTTTCATTTTTGGGACTCGATAAAATTAGTACCATTTGAACAGTGCAGTCAGTGTAATAGACTAACCCCCTTTCTTGAAATTGCTGGCTTTGTGACAAAATTTGAAACCATTATTATTATTTTTATTATTATTATTATTAATATTATTGCTGTTCTTGCTGTTGTTGCTGTTGTTATTACTATTATTATTATTAATATTATTGTTGTTGTTGTTGTTATTATTATTATTATTATTATTATTATTATTATTATTATTATTATTATTATTATTATTATTATTATTATTATTATTATTATTATTATTATTTTATGTTTTACTTTTGCTTCGCATTTGTACAAGTTGGCTCCAAGTCTCACCCACCGACCTCAAGAGACAACAAGTTAAAAGTACATGGTGTTATGCCTAGGGAGTCATATATTTGGTTTTGCATATAGTATCGTTCTAGAGAATGTTTAAGAAACCATAAGAAAATTATGAGTTTGTTTTAAAATTTGAGATTTCGTTAGACAGTATTTTACGTAGGATATGGGCAGTTCCCATCAGCACTATCTTTTGAATTTCTGCCATTTTGGGGTTTACCGGTATTTGAGCTAGGTAGGAATCCGACCCTTTTGCTATCATTCTTAGGGCACCTATGACAACAAGTATTGTTTTAGTCTACAGGTTCCACATTTTGCCAGTTTCTATTTGAAGATCATTATAGTTGCTTAGTTTATTATTATAAAATATACGAAGCCCATTATACACATCATGACTATCCGTCTGATAAGGGTACACCAGGAACATTCATCTCAACCATATGTGCGTGACATGGTCATCTCATACAAAGCTAAACAGCGCATGACCTCGCAGGTGGGGCCTAGTTAGAATTTTGTTCAGGTCGAGTAGCCCTCCCGCTCAAAAGGTCCCTGAATAAGGTTTGTTTAAAGATGTTGAGCAAAACACCCATGCTTCCAAAGGTGAATTTTTCAAACCCCAAAGAATTCCTCTCAACACATGGCTATGATGCTCCCCTACTACTTCTGCTCATGATCAGAGATGCACATATCGTCAGCCACCAAGGGACACGCTCAACTGGTTAAGGTCAAACAACTGACAAGCAAATGTGTGGTATTAAGCAGAATATTTGCTGTAGCTCATCTTTTATACCAAGACAAAACAATGTACATGATAACACTTTCAATAAATTAAGATCAGAAGCCGTGAGAGCCACTGGCTGGCACTGCATCCATTATTATTATTATTATTATTATTATTATTATTATTATTATTATTATTATTATTATTATTATTACGGCGGGTTGGCAAGAGGTTGAGCACGCCGGGCAAAATGGTTAGCGGCATTTTGTTCCTCTTTACGTTCTGAGACCAAATACCGCCGGATCGACTTTGCCGTTCATCGTTTCGGGGTAGATAAAATAAGTACCAGTGAAGTGCTGGGGTCGATGAAATCGACTATTCCTCTTCCCTACGGTTTCGCCCATTGTGTCTATAGTTAAAAATATTATTCTTATTATTAGTGGTGAGCTGACAAAAACTTTACTGTGCCGGGCAAAATATGTAGCGGTATGTCTTCTGACTTTTTTCTGAGTCATTTGCCTTTTAGTCTTTTGAAGTCGACTTGTGCCTTATTATTATTATTATTATTATTATTATTATTATTATTATTATTATTATTATTATTATTATTATTATTATTATTATTTGATTAGCGTGCAAATAACAATATTACTTTTAACAGCATTAATACTAACTGCACCTTCGTGCAAATGCAAATAAAAATTCGTCGGAGGGTAGTATCCTTTTTGTAAATTCCGGAATATGAAAAATATATTACGAGTAGATGTTAAACATCTCAAAGGACAACATTCGGAAATAAAATATATCTAAAATAAATGTATGAGGTATGTTTTTCCCTTATTTTCTCTTTCTTGATTAAAATTCTATATTCGGTGCTAAGTCTTGATTTTGTTTATTTCATTTTCAGATAATTTTCATAGTTATTTCGTTTTTTTTATTTTGTTGCCAAACAAAAATATAATTCTAGTCCCCGATGCATATATCATATATCTTGTTAATTTATAACAGGGTAAATTTCAACCGCTTCTGTATAAAATTCCTTCCGATACTTTATTTCTTCCTTTAAGATTTACTTGTACACTTAATATTAAATTACCCCGTTATATTTTACGTATCTAAATTCTCTCAAAGTAATTATACCTTCTTGTATCTGCTACAGACCACACAATTAGTTTCCAAGGAGAAAACATTTTTAAGAGCATATGTATAATTCGATCAACAGAACAGTATTATAACAATTTTACTTTACTGGTTATTGGCTATATTAGAAACAATACACAAGACTCTGCAGGAAAACAAACAATCTAGATAAAGTCATCAAGAGTAACATAATTATATTATAGTGCACTAATACAAAATCCTGTAACTTGAAAAGAGCATGATTTAAAGATATGACAAGACCTAATCGTCAAAATGTCTATGCATATTAAAATATAAGAAGTGATGTATGTATTAGTAAACAAACAAATATATCTTCTATCGATAAATTCTGATAGGATTCTAAGCGATGTATGAAAATTAGTTGTTCTGAGATGGCTAAAATATAGTCGGTGTCACCATTAGAAAATTAGCTGTGAAGCTGAGGGCTGTTACCTTTAAGAATACGGGTTATTATAAGGGATATTATACTCACAGGAATACCGAATTGCCACAAGCTACATGCAAATATACGGCTTACTTCAAGCGAACAAATCTTACCTAAAAGAAGAGAAAAAAATACGTTAATAAGTTTAAATTTGAATTTAAAAAAAGGACAGTAAACGTTAATATATTGAAATAAGATATTCATTTAACATTGAATCACTGTTCGACTAGGTGATGTAATATACACTGTTATTTCATATTCAATAGAACGTCACTTATTATTGTTTATAGAAATTTGTATCATAGAAATTAGTTACAAAGTATAATGGTGGTGCGCTATGCATGACTGTACTCAACAAAAAAACTGCTTTTCTCATGAATTTCTTTGTTAAACTTCAAGAATTTTCACAGAATCAAACGAAGATTTTGATGAAACATCCCACACCAACGTTCTTTATATTAATAGAAAATGAAGGTTCAAATGGAATATTTTTCTGAAATACAGCTCTTTCCTGGATGGAAGACCTTTTCCTTTCAGTTGAGCAGGAAATATCTTATGAAGATTAACATTTCATGTTTAAGGTTAGTTCCCTTAATATCGATTTACATGAAACTAAAATTAATACGACAATATGACAAAATTTTAGATTTACTGCGCAGCACTCTGTTAGATAAATTTAACATAATTTAACATGACATAAATAGTTAATCTGTCTACATTTTGACTTTTATTTACAACCTGTTCAGATCAAACGAATACGTAACAATTTTGTGCATGATTCAGTCTACCACAATCTTCTTATATAAATTGGTAACCATAAAGAAATAAATATCTTTAAACTTTTGTATTTGGAAATATTTTACTGTTAGAATTTGCTAATGAACAGATCGAAAATGATGATTTGATACCTTATTGTAGTCTACTATGCAAACTACTAAAAATTTGTATGAAGCATAAATTTTAACGTTAAGTATATCCATATAATGGTTTGGTGATAAATTAATGAACAAACTGTACACTATTAAATGTTGTTCGAAAGTCAAACTTAGTTTTGGATATTTCGCTTGAACTGTTGCATTTCGTTTCATTTACGACAGCATATAACACCATGCTTCAATAATTTCGATACGAATAATCAAAGGGTTCTTTTCTCTACAGATGATTATGTAACTCATGAAGCTTTAAGATGACAAAGTCTGCATTTTCATAGGAGCATGTATTTTAATACAGACAAGGTTTTCAAAAGAGAAGTTTGACTAAAAAAGTGGTGTATTTTCTTGCTCACGCGAAAGCATACTATAAGTCTCATTAATTGTATGTGACTCAAAGCACCTGCATTTGTTACATATTTATCTTGATAATCTGCTACTCTTGATACTCTGCTGTTCTTGATACTCTGCTACTCTTGATATTCTGCTACTCTTGATATTCTGCTACTCTTGATACTCTGCTACTCTTGATACTCTGCTACTCTTGATACTCTCCTACTTGATACTTTGCTGCTCTGCACGAAACTTCAGCAGATAATAAAAGACTGATAGTGTGCGACTGGTACATTGGAAACATGAATGCATAGAAAAAGAGAGATCAATAAAGATTGATTAAATAAAACCCGTCCACATACTTATCTTCACGTGAAGGTGAATATATGATGCAGCTTCCCTAGTTCATTCCCTGTGACTAGGTATTCATAAGCTTGCTTACTCTCACATCTTGTGACTGAACACCAAATCTCTCCTGGTTCAGTCTATATATTATTATAAACGTTCAAACCGTGCTCAGAACCGTCTTTATCTATATCTAGGTCTATATTGTTTTTAAATATTACCTTCGGTTTTTAAGGCTTTAAAATGTTCATTTCAAGGAATTTAGCTGCCGTTGCTTGTCGATATTGTTAGCTTATATATACTTCCGCTTTACATTTTGTAGATTGTCACGCATATGTTTATTTGATGAATAACATTACTCACAGAAATGTGGTACTTGCCTTAAACTAATACGCTTGCGCTTTGCAATTTAGCGTTCATAACCAACAGTTAATCTTAATGCTTGATTAGCTTTAATGATTTGACGATAGATGTCAATTAAAATCGTTGTTTCTATTTATGTGTGTTGATGCATGTCACGTAACTGCAATGAACCTAACCTGAACTATACAAACTAAATCACAGAATATTATTGAAGGGAGCGTATCATTGCTGTGATAGGAGTATTACATAGATGTTCGCATCCACTCTCGCACAAACTCAGAAAACCTGACAAATATAAATGCATTTACATATTCATTTTCACATACAACTGACTATGCAAATAGTTAAGGTAGGCAATAAGGTACTCAATTATAAGTGGAAATGCGTCTTGTTTTGAGAATTCTGAATAACCCAGTTTTCTTAACAGAAAACAAAGTAACTGTTTCTTCGCATTTTCGCTCCAACTAATAATAATCACATATTAATTCGTTAACAATTTGTTTTGGATACGAGTTTCAGTACAACTGTACCTAAATTAGTCGTCTAAATTAATGCTACTGATATATTTCAGTTACTTCCCTTGGTCCACAATGTGTTATTGTGCAAGCAAGATATTTCTCGTAACTCACGTCCGATTTATACGTGCTAATCGAGCAGACTTGAAAAGTTTACACTTCACAGATGAGATGTAATAAATCCTAGTCATGTCCATAACTACCTTCTTGCAAGTTGCCAAAGACCACTTTATTATTCAAGGTATGAAAAAATTAAATTTCTGGTATAACTAATTCTTAAACTTTTGAATTATCTACCCATTCTCGTTCTCTTAAAGCTACATACATGCATACATACATACATACATACATACAGACAGACAGACAGACAGACATATATATATATATATATATATATATATATATATATATATATATATATATATATATATATATATATATTACATACATACATAAATACACATATGTATGTATATATGATGTGCATTCGTGTGTTCGATCTCAAATATTAATTTTACTTCATGAATTCCTTTCATGTATATACCTCTGTACAGATAAGAGAATAATTAACAGCAGAGAAAATATATACAAACTCCTTTCAAATTGTGCTGTAATATCTTTAAAAACGCAAGAATACATAGGGGAGCACTATTCGAAAAAGAAGACGCTTTTCCTCTTTGGGTTTCTGGTTTGAATGGACCGGAGCCTTAACATGAAAGATATGCCGATTTAATTAACATAAACCGTCTAGGTAACCAAAATGGCCAGCTAAAGGGCAAGAGCGCCCTGAAAAATAACTATCAAAAAGATCGTAGATGCACAGAAAGTCTAGCTAGCCGGAAATGGTATGCTTTTGACTCTAGATCTACTAGGTCATAATTGATTAGGGCCTAAAAATATATATAAAAACCAATAATTCAATTCGAGTATTTTGAGTCTCCTTCAGTAACTAAAAATACATTTCCTACCAATGATAATTAATGAGTTCGAGCTCGATTCTTATTGATGTAAGGTATCTTTGAAAGATTCATATGACAGAAGTGAAAGACCTTTTAGATATGTATCACAAATAACATGTGTTAGGTGAAATATATACGTGATTATAGTATGGTCTTGTTAGGTAGTTGAGAGAGAGGGAGAGGGGGAAGAGAGAGAGAGGGGGAAGAGAGAGAGAGAGGGGGAAGAGAGAGAGAGAAGTGAGACAGGAAGAGACAGAGAGGAACACACACACACACACACACACACACACACACACACACACACACACACACACACACAGAGCAACTATGACATGGTATTATAAATCGAATGAAAAGGAACATATTTTGCGGGCTTCTAAAAATCTATTTAGGAATCTGCTTCGAGGAACACATAAACATATGTTAAGCACAGTAACTCGCATATATCAATATACACTTATATGCACACACGAACACATAAAAATATATATAGATATATGAATATACATATGTATGACGTATCAATGCACATATATATATACGCACCCACATATATCTTTGTTCATGTAAAAAATATTGCTATATATATATATATATATATATATATATATATATATGTTCATGTGTGTGTGTGTGTTTTCGTAAATATGCATGTCTGTACAGAGTATAAGTGAATGCAACATATGAACGCTCCTAAATTTTGGAATCCATCTAGTGGAAAGATTCCATTTAGATAACGCCTTTTAGATGGCCAAAATGTATATAATTATCTTTGTTACTCTAGTCTTGAAAACATTTCAAAGTGACTTCCAATCTTTCCTCTAATGCTTAGTTTACCAGGCTTAATTACTGCTAGCTTGTTACACCAACATTTTTGCCCTATTGACGGACATATCCATATCATACCATTCTACAGAGTCATTATGCATTTATATATATATACACTTACATCTGTATACATCTGTATAAATACACGCATATATGTAT
>NC_068982.1:112535633-112538133 GCF_001194135.2 Octopus bimaculoides
TATATACATATATATATATATACATACATACATACATACATACATACATGCATACATACATACATACCCTTTGTTAAACACACCCACATATCTTATAATTGCCTTCTGCTGAAATTCAATGATCTGAATATGGGTGCGTTCATATGAGTAGCTCTGTCTGAATATGTTTTGGTGTACATCTCTACGTATCTATTTACTAGTGAACAAATGCGACTATGATTTGTGGTTTGGTATTTATTAGATATATTTGCGCCTGCGCGCATGTTTGAATATGCATGTTATACAAGTATAGCCAGTTATAGAAAGCAAACTACATGTATCTGTGTTATGCATAGAGCATTTCCTTTCCTTTTAGTTACAATTTTTATTAGAACGTTGAATTTCATGACTGTTCCTTTTACAGTTGGTTCTTGATTATACATAATTATAGTAATTAAGCGCGATTCTTTTCATTAAAACTACCTAGTGTAATGGTGCAATTATAAGTATTTGGCACACTATTTTCTACTTTGTAGAAAATGTTGTATCCTAGTATATGACTATTGCTGCATTGTATACACTATGTATTTACATGAATCTTTCTTTCTCAGTACTCTTGCTAGATTCAAACACATTTTCAGTAGGAGAGTTTGCTTTTTTCATTTTGTACATGTTTCATTGCTTTGTAGATAGAAACCACTATTTGCACTCAGATGTCTACAAACTATAGGCAACCTTTTAGGACTAATGTCATTAAAGTTACTTATTTAGTATATTCATCGTGAATATTACTATAAATATTTTTTTGTATTATCATCATCTGTATGGGTATTATTGTTATTGATCTTATTATTATGATTGTTATCCTAATTATTGTCGTCATTATTGATGTTATCATTATTGTTGTGGGTCGCCTTCTATTTCTGCCCTTGTGGCTAATAAAAGAAATCATTATTATCTTGTAATTCCTTTCAGTATGGAGATTTGTTAGTTGAAGCATATCTGTCAGTAAGAATTTTATTTATTTTCTGAAAGAGATTGTCCTGCTGCTGTTGAAAGATTACGGGATAATGTGGTTATGTTTTGTGGATTTTAATATTCTAGAGGAAAATATTACGGGGACTAGCTCTTGAGCTAGTTTTAAAGTTGGTGATCTCAAAATTTTGGGTACACTGATGCTGCATTTTCTACTTTGTACACATGAACATAGCGCTCAAGGAGCCGTGCGAGAAAATAGATTCTCAAAGTTTAGATGCGTCCCTAGTAGTCAAGACGAGAAGACCACAGGAAACAACAGTACCTTAGATGAGTCCTTAGATGAGGCAGATAATAGGATGATGATATCGAGATCTCTGGTTTGGAAAGACTGAAAATGTCATCTTATGCGGTATATAAACTTTACTGCTAATGCAGGATCTACAGCTAAGGATGATGAGCATACTTACTCCCGAAACTTTGGCATTATTAGACGTTACTGGAGATTCCTTCGTGTGAAGAGTATATTTTTATTGACGTACCATTTCATTTCCCAAGTGACATATTGTTTTATTTCACCCATCGAATTGCACATAGGTTAGTTTCTAGTTTTATACTTCGCTAATAACATTCTAAATGTAAAGATTATCCATGAAACTTATGTGCTTCATGACAATGTATTATGATGTAGTTTATGCAAAATATGAACAAATATGAACTCAAGTTTATAGTGCGTCGGAGGATAGTGCTAAATCATGTTTGCTGGGCCTGACTATATTACATTGAACACAATATATTGACTTTCATTATAAGAAAACCTATTCCACATACACTCTCATATTGCAGACATCCGTTATGTTTGTATACTTGTTTTTTGAAAATTGTTTAAAATGTTGGTACAGGGTCAGATATTATAGGGGAGAAGTTTAGACGATTACATAGACCTTAGTGCTTGAGTAGTCCCTCACATTATTGACCCCGAAAGGATGAAAGGCGAAGTTGTCACCGGTATTTGAATTCAAAACGTAAAGAGCTAGAAGGTCGGCTGAACATTTTATCTGACGTAATAAAAGATCCCGCTGAAGATAATACCGATAATATTGTACAGCTAGTGCATATTGCTCTATATTAGCAACAAGTTTCAGTCTACGCAACTCACACACGCACACACACGTGTGTGTGTGTGTGTGTGTGTGTGTGTGCGTGCATATATACATGTGTGTGTAAGCACGTATATTTATCAGAAATAATGGTAAGACCATTTTAGGAGTGATGAACTTCTTGTTCTAAGAAAATCAGTCTAACTGGAGGAGAGCGATATTCTGGTGAATAAGAAAAGAAACTGAATATGATTTAGATAGAAAATGAATAACTGATCGACACGTGTTGCTAAGAAATGATAGTAGTCGTTACAGGAATAAATTTCCACTGCATAAATCTTACACATACACACACATGCGCGCACTTTTACACAAATGAACATGCATACAAATAAATGCAGAAACGAATATATGAGTCGATATATAAACAAATCCTTGGAATTTAA
>NC_068982.1:112540633-112545323 GCF_001194135.2 Octopus bimaculoides
TGGTCATCGACCGCATTACAAATGGCCACGTACTCGAATGATGAACCAGATTCGGAGACAAAAAACAGCTACTGGTGCAAATCTTCCTGAAACACAAGAGCTGGAAGTACCCCACAACCGGAATATTCCAATAGATAGCCTTCCATGCTCGTCATCAAATAACCAAAGGAAAAAGAATGAAAAATGGTCTAGGGAAGATAATAAAGAAGTTCTTACCATACCATATATTTCCCCACAAATAAATCAAATACTGTACAAACCTACTTAAACTGAAACACCTTGAAGTAAGGTAATAATGAGGAAATTTTATTAAGAGCTGCTAGTATAACAATAGGAGTGAGGGAAACCAAAATGCTAAATGTAGTTAAAAACGTGAAAAAAAGGATCAAGATTTACTGACTGTCAAGAGAAGGCTTTTGCCTTATAGATTTCCAAAGGGAGTAGCAAAAAAAAAAAAGAAGAATGTTGAGACATGGTTATGGTTGCAGAAAAGAAGGCTAAAAAGGGGAACAGAAAGAGTGTTAGTAGCTGCACTAGATCGGGAATTGAAAATTAATTGGATAAAAACATAGACAAAGGTCAGGTAGATTTCTAAAATAGGTTATGCGAATCAAAGGAGGAAAATATTGCTCATATAGTTAGTAAATGTAGTATGCTAGCACAGAAAGAATACAATAATAGACATGACAACCTAAGGAGAATAATCCACCGGCAGTAATGTATAAAGGTCGGATTTTATCATACTGTAAGTGGTAGGAACATGAACCTAGTAGTGTTAGAAAGTAAGAAATATAAGTTAAAAGATTTTAACATTCAGACTGAGAGAGTAATAGAAGCTGGAAGGCTTGATTTAGTAGTAGTAGACAAAGAAAATAGAAAGTGCCAGGTAATTGATTTTACAGTCTGAAATAATGAGAAAGTCAATATGAGCGATATAGATAAAATAGCAAAGTACCAGGACCTAGCCATTGAGTTACAGAGGCTATGGAAAGTGCGGGTAAAATGTATCCCTACAGTTATAGGTGTATTAGGAACTATTCTTAAAGATTTAACCAGAGGATTAGAGGAAATAGACATAAAACCTAGTTGAGTGAGGCACGAGAAAAAACAATATTATTAGGAACATCTAGGGCACTTAGGAAAGTTCTTGGCGTCTAAGATTACTTATCGTAGACCAATGTGAATAATCTCTTTCCAGCTGTCTAATATATTGTGCATAAATGAAATAATAAAAATGATAATCCGTTCTACTATAGGCACAAGGCCAGAAATTTGTGGGGAAGAGACTAGTCGATTACATCTACCCCACTGTTTCACTGGCACTTAATTTATCGACTCCGAAAGGAGAAAAAGCAAAGCCGACCTCGACGGAATTTGAACTAAGAACGTAGCATCAGACGAAATACCGCTAAGCATTTCGCCTGTCACGCTAACGATTCTCAACAACAACAACAACAACAACAACAATTTAATAATTATTACAACAACAAAAAGCCAACCATTTGTTATACATGGATGACCTCAAACTTTATGGTAAAGATGAATATAAAGTCAGTTCCCTCGTTGATACGATGTATACTTTCAGTGCTGGTATCAAATGGAGTTCGGACTGAGAAAGTGTAATGTGTTAATCTTGAAGAGAGGCAAAATCAAATGTATGGACGGGCTAAGGATGCCGTATACATATACGACGGGCTTCTTCCAGTTTCCGTCTACCAAATCCACTCACAAGGCTTTGGTCGACTCGAGGATGTAGTAGAAGACACTTGCCAAATGTGCCACGCAGTGAGACTGAACCCAGGATCATGTGGTTGGTAAGCAAGCTACTTACCACACAGCCAATTCTGCGCGTATATAATGATAATAATAATAATAATAATAATAATAATAATAATAATAATAATAATAATTATTATTATTATTATAATTATGTGGTGAGCTGCCTCGTTCGTCTTCACGTTCTGAGTTCAAATTCCGTCGGAATATGTGAATATATATTTACATACACATATATGCCCGTCTGTGTGTCTGTGTATGCGAATGTGTGTGTATGTGTGTACGTGTGTGTGCTCGTGCATACATACCCATATTTGTATGTATGTAACACTCATGTCACTATAAGACTGTAGACGAGTACCTCATGCGAATGATCTGACGGCAATAAACAACGTCATGATGATTGTTTATATCAGGCAAACTCTTTCAAGGAGTACTCAAGGATTTAGACATATAGTCTGAGCAACGAACTATTTGAAAATGTAATCCTACACATATATGAATATACATGCGTGTTTGTGTGATGTGTGCGTGTGTGCTTGAATGTGTGTGCATATGTATATAACACAAGCACACAGACACACACACACACACGCGCGCGCGCGCGCGCATATATAAAGCTACTTCAGATGATCTGTATTCCTTTAACTCCGTTGTAATATTGCCAATCTTTTGAAATTATAGGAATATAACGCTTAATATAACATTGTAATTTCTGTCGGTTTTAAATGGAATTTGAAAAGAAAAAAATATATATTTTGAAACTCGCATTTATAGCGTTATAACACCAGATCTAAAGTGAAAATTATTCTTCGAGTTTTCTACTAGGTTTCTTATGAAAGACGTCATACAGCGATGGTCATTTGTTGGAGTAATCTAAAGTAAAGTGTTCATAGCATTCAGCACTTTTCACAGCAGGTAGACGGATGAACAAATTCCTATATTACTATTATATTCGATTTCTGATGGTAAAAGGAAATGACGTTCTGAAAATCAAATAACCATATTCGAGGTGTTCTTGAAACTTCTAGTATGTAAATCTAAGAGATCACTCATTTTCTATGTTCTAAAATTGGTATTGATGAACACTGGAATCTAACTGTTTACATTTTTCGTTTAGCTGATAACTTTCAGATGTCTCATTTCCTCTTTTAATAATTATTATACAAAATTTACATGTATATAGACTGACGTGCCCTTCTCCAAATGAAAATTTAACATATATAAAATGTTAATTAAGAACATATAAAGTTATCTGAAATAGTGTTATGTGATTAACATAAATGAAATAGAAAGTCGTATTTCTCATTGCTAACAAATCTTACGTTCGATTTGATAAACATTCATTCTATTTGAAAGGTGCAGCACGTTTAAGTAAACGATATACAGAAAATACGTGTCATTGAATAAAGCATAAATATTGCCTTGATAAGCAAATATAACAATAGTAATCTTGTAAATGCTAGGCAACGGATTGGGAAATATAAATCATGTAACACCACACACCTGACATAAAGCAATTACAATCTATTATTGTGAGAAAAAACGGTTTGTTGCTTTCAGGTACACAATTCTCTGTGTGAGGGTTCAAGTTGATATAATATGTAAAGCTTGCAATATACGCGACAACGTGCGGAATAGAGCATATTTGGCAGATAAAACAATATTATCTTGTTACTACCAACATTTTCCACAATACAATATAGGTACTAAAACCCATCAACGATTGACAGAGCACAATTAAAGCTAGACTCAAAACGTGACAATACTCTATAGCTGGAATGTTGATTCTACTGGCATCATGTGTACATATTCGAACGATAGGTTTTTCAAAACTGGTCTCCTGTGCAAGATCTTAAAATATTTTTTGGAACAACGATGTTGATGTAGAGCGCTGTTTAAACCCAGGTACTTGTAAAAGAGTAGATCAATTAATAAAAGCAATATAACCATACTCATTTCATCCCCTGCAGCTACAATGTATGTAAGCCTATATTATACAACTGTCTAAAGAAGCGCCAGGTGAAACTTTAAATCCTACTGAAAACGAAAGATATAATAGATTTGATATCTTTCTGTATTAAAGCTTCCTATCTATAAATGTTATGGCTTTATTCCTAAAATAGCTTTGAGTCATAAACCCAATTAAACATTGTCTAAATATTGCATAATTGCAAAGGATATATATATATATATACACACACGTATATGTTTATGCATATATGTACGTCTTTAAGTGTATGTATAAACAATCAAACGCAAACACACACTCATATATACATACACGCTCGCACGCACACACACACACATGCACACACACGCACACATACACGTACAAACACACACACGTACATTCATGTCTAACTTGCCTGTGTAATCGTAAAGCTGGAAAAAAACGTTCGGTGTGATAATATTCTCGGCCCAATTCTCCTTATAAACTATGTGTGCAAAGGCATATCATACTGAGTTGTAAATGACAGTATCGCTCTTCAAGAGTGATGTTTATATTTCATCAGTGACGGATGTGTATTCAGTCGTGTGTGCTGGCCCTCCTAATGTAAATATCACAAAATACATTGTTTCTTTCTATCTATCTATCTATCTATCTAAGTACCACTTGAAAAGGAGGATGAGGATAGAGAGGAAAGTGTTGTCGAATGAAAGTTTCAATAAAAAATGGGTAAATGTGGCAAGAATGGTAAGAATGAAAGACGACACCATTTTAAGCATAGACTTGTAACAAAAAGAGACAAAAAGAGAGAAGGTACTTACTTTCATGTACCTTTAAAAAAAAAAGCCTGTGGTGACCGTGGTCTTTTCCGTAGGCTTTTCTCTCCACGGATAAACCTAATCTGTTCCCCGTTTTTTACATTGACTGTGATACACGATCCCTATTGATCGCCCCCCACCCACG
>NC_068982.1:112545436-112548978 GCF_001194135.2 Octopus bimaculoides
ATTTGTCCATTTTCAGTATTTAGCCCTGTGTGGCTATAATAAAAAGATATCTATCTATCTATCTATCTATCTATCTATCTATCTATCTATCTATCTATCTATCTATCTATCTATCTACATATCTATCTTGACTCGGCCGTACTGAAGCTCTGCATACATACACATTGGAAGCAAAATGAATATTCTCGAGGATGTTAACATTTTCCGGTTGCATACCGTAAAAATCAGTAGCGAAGAATATTCACAACATCTCATAATTGCTTTTACTTAGTATTTCCTTAATATGGTACTCCGAAGGTTCGATAACCTGTATAAAGTTGTAGTCATGAGTATAATATATATTTCTAGGTGATAAGTGATCCAACCTTAAAAAGATGATAATTGTACTAAACTTACAAATTCATTTAGTTGTCAGAAAAGAATTTTTCATTTTACAGGAAGGTGAATAGTAAAATCGTCACGAAAAATGATTGAGTGTCATATTCGTCATTGTGCACTTAACGATTACTTTATGCAAATAAGGCATCACAAGACAGAAAATAAAAGTCTTCTGTCAAAGTTGAGTGTTTTATACTGGGAACCGTCGATGTTAATAATTAGAAAGTCAAGAATTATTTTATATGAGGGAATTGAAATTACATTATCTCTTCGCTGCTGCATTCAATGTATGGTCCCTAAATAGAAAAGAGGAAACACGTTTTTGCACACACATACGCACATATATGTGTCAGTGCGTATGTGTATGTATGTATGTATGTATGTATGTATGTATGTAGGTAGGTAGGTAGGTATGCATGCATATACGCACATGTATGACACAAAATATCAATTTAGAAATTATTTTTCACATCGTTTGTGAAGAAAAATGTAAGAAAATTTATGTTAATAAAAAAATATATTCTAAAAAAAAAAATTCCGAATGGAAACTGAAGAGACTTCTAGATTGACAGAAGGGAGTGGGGAAAATCTATATATAGAGTTCATTACAAGTAGAGTGATTTTTTTTACCACATAGCGAATGTCAAGTGAAACAGTTTTTATTATTTATCTTCAATTATTTTTATTTCATCATACTTTTCACTTCGTTTCACTATTATTTCACTAAAGATATATACAAACAAAACAAATATACAAATAAAAAGACCTAATATACAAAACAGCTGCAAGAGTATTGGTGATGATATTGATGACAATGATGGTGATGTTGATGATATAATAATAATGATAATAATAATAATGATAATAATAATAATAATAATGATAATAATAATAATAATAATAATAATGATGATGATGATGATAAAACCAGAGAATGAAGGATTTTTTATTGCAGCACAGGACCAAAGCCTCCCCACCAGAAATTAACAAAAGCATGTAATGAAAAGAAATATAACAACTAACTGCAGAATATGTGGGGATGGACAAGAAACAATAAATGAAAGTGTATTAAGACCAAAATATGACAAAGTTTTTCTAAAAGAAACGGAGAAACTTTCAAAATAGAAAGACCTGGAAACATAGGTAACTCGAATGTGGAGTCTAAAAGCAGAAACAATCCCTATCATAGTGGGCGCATTAGGTATGATGAAAAATACTCAGACAAAAACATGACAAAACCACCAGGATTAGCAAATATATATAACATACAAAAAATAGCACTACCAGACACCGCACACATCCTACGTAAAACACTTTCAATATAGTAAAAATGAGAGCATCACAACAAACCAGAGCACATACCCAAGGCATACAGATCTGTGATCGGTAGTACAGTGAAATAACGTTAAAAAGTACTAAATAATAATAGTAATAATGATAATAATAATAATAATAATAATAATAATAATAATAATAATAATAATAATAATAATAATAATAATAGCAATAATAATAATACAAAAAGGACATGAAGAATAATTATGCAAGAAGGATTTACACAATCAATTCCATGTAGCCACAACAAAAGTTGCTGGAAAAACTAGGTGGGATTGGCTGATGAAAGGAACCCTAAAAACAGAGACCTAGAGCACTATACTGGCAACGCAAGCCCAAAATTTGGCCACGAACTGCAGGGTCAACCCGAGGAATGTGCAAGTGTCTCTGCTGTGCCTCATCTGCAATGGAGTGGATGAAACCATTGCCCATATCACGAACAAATGCCTTAGTTTACCCCCAAACCACTACAAGCTATGGCGACACGACGAGGTAGCGAAAGTACTACATTGGAAACTGTGCTAAAAGTGGGGACTAGAGAGAGGCACGACGTGATATGAGCACAAATCATAGAGAATGGTGGAGTCGGACAATAGCAAAATATTTTGTGGGATTTCCCAATCGAAATAAAGCAGGGGCTAGAGCATAATATACCGGATATAGTGGTGGTGGACAAGGTGCACCATATATGCTGTATAGTTGACGTTCCATGCTCCTTTGACCCACGAATAGTCAAGCAGGAAGACGAAAAGATGGATAGATGCGACCCTCTTAAGTACGAAATAGCCCGGCTATGGCAAATGAAGAAGGTGAAGGTAGTGCTAATTATTGTTCGGTCCTTGGAAACAGTATCAGAGGCATATAAAGGAAATTGGAATACAGTGCCCAGCAGAACTGTTACAAAAGTTTTTGCCTCCTTGGCACGCCTAGAATAATCAGGAAAGTATCAGATAGCTGAAAAGACCGAATAGCATGGTACCGTAAGCTGCAGGTAGTAAGCCTGTTACGTATACAAGACTCCGGGGTGCTGTCTCACAAACCTGTGATGAATAGAAAATAACAACAACAATAATAATTCCTGTAACAAGAAGAAGATTTCTAAAGACTTTTTGATTTGTTCTTCTCCATTGAAAACTTGTTGACGGAGAGACAGGAGGGAGGAGGCAGTGGTATTTAACTTTATGGTAGTTATTGTGAAGCATTAACATATATAAAGTAAATAAATATATTATATAAAAAAAGCATCGTTTGGAATGCAAGCTTGAAAGGTGTAAGAGTTACAGCAGGAAATATATGAGGCTTTTAAGCCGATGAGATCCTCACAATACACGTCAGCGTGTTAATGATCAGCTGCTCATATACTTTCCTTGAGAATGCAATCAAATTTATGCATTTGATCTACATACAATCGTAGCTGAATATATGGATTTGCATATAAATTTCATATGAATGTTATTCAGTGCGTATACAAGTCTTTACTCATACATTTTTTCTCCCGCTCGCTCACTCATATATATATATATTTGTTCTATGTGTGCCATAAATATCGCCATCCACTTTGGAGAACATTTGTAGTTTGGAATCAGTGGTTCTTTGACTGCTATTTCTAAATTTTCAGTATGTTGGAGAAGCAACTCAATTGCTAATCCCTGTATATTTATAATGATAAATAGTCTTACCGATAAAGGTTTTTTTCATACTGAACTACTTGGCAGAATTGTTAATTATTAATTCTATTATTAATTGACGATTCTCTGCCCTTATTCTTGTATATTTTATATTTGATATCTCTAAGTTAGATGGCTAAACCGTAATCCAGTTCGACACGG
>NC_068982.1:112549425-112552048 GCF_001194135.2 Octopus bimaculoides
TATATATATATATATATATATATATATATATATGTGTGTGTGTGTGTGTGTGTATGTATATATATATACACATCTGTCATATCTTAAGGACTACAAATCTTTCCTCTGTGTTTGCTTTAATCCATAGTTTTTTTGTGTATTTACTTGTTACTTGGTTCTTCCCCCACCACCGACCATCTCGCTCGTTCTGTGCCTTTGAAGTGAATCATTCATTACATAAATACTCAAAAGTATTTTAAATCCATAGACTCTGTAATCCAATGGCTAGGAACTTTGCTAATTTTTCTATACCATATTATTATCATTTTTTATTCTTATTAATATTATGGCCTACACGTAACCAAATGGATATTTAGAGTATAAATATCAACATCTCTATCAGAATATCTCAGTATATAACATAAAGACACGTACACACACACAAGCACACGCACACACACACACACACATACACACCCACACACACACACAGAGACACAGACACAGACACACACACACCTCAAGCACCTCTGGACCAGTAAATCTAAGATTGCTGATCCGTGCTGATATCTGCCTAACGATAATAAATCATCATTAAATGATCTTTCGTTTGTAAATGTTTGAGTAAGAATTTGTACTCATCACTATATCACAGTGGAACAGCTAATGTCAATAAATTTCAAACTACCATAGATCGAACTTTTAAGATGTCATGGATAAATTCCTGTGGTTCGTCACATTTTTTAAGATAGTGCTGTCATGTCAAATTTCAAGTCAGAAGAAAAAAAAAAAAGAAGAAAAAATTCACTAGGAATTATTAATATTTTGCAAGAGTGTACATTGTTTTTAAATTTGTATCCCTGTTACAGAGATAATAAATATTCTTTTCTACTCTAGGAACGAGGCCCGAAATTTTTGGAGAGGGGGCCAGTCGATTAGATCGACCCCAGTGCACAACTGGCACTTAATTTATTGACCCCGAAAGGATGAAAGGCAAAGTCGACCTCGGTGGAATTTGAACTCAGAACGTAAAGAGAGACAAAATACCGCTCAGCATTTCGCCTGGCATGCTAAAGTTTCTGCCAGCTCGTCGCCTTAAAGAGATAATAAATATTTTTCAGAATTATGCAGATTTATGCAGAATTACATTGATATCTTTCGAGTAACCAATAAGAAGGTGAGTAGTTTGTCTTCCAGGCAGCGTTATAAATTGACTCTCAAGGAATAAATGTTCCATTAGGCAAATTAAGATGTGTCTTATGACATATATGTCAAGTTACTAGATTAATCTCTTCTAAATATTATATATTAATTTCTATAACTGACTCGCTTTCCGAATCCTGCACACTGGATGTATAGTTTCTTATTACGGTAAGAATTTTTTCAGCTGTATAAAAACAAGATTGCAACTTTTACTTTAACATTTGTTATATTAGTAAACTCAAACTTTCATGGCCGACCGCTGTTGATAGCTACGATTTGCGTGAACGTGCCTCCTCTTTTAACATCAGCTGAAAAGGAGTTGAATCATCAAGATGACATGTATATTTACATTTATGGTTATATTTGAGATTCAGTCTTTGTATTTTCATTCAGTGAGACCCTAGGTGGTCATAACCTCAATGAATTAGAATTATTTAGTGAATGTTCTCATTGAATAAATACTTCGATTAGACAAATTGAAGTGTGCCTTCTGAGGTCAAAAGCGTAGAATTACCACCCACCCCAACACACACACTCACACACACATATGCATGCACACACACACGCACATACTTTCTCATATACTGATACACATCTCTCTATTTTGTTCTCTCTTTCCTTTTTATTAACGCAGACATGCCCAGCAACGCTTATATGCTTATATTTGTAAATATATCCCATTCTTTATCTATACGTATATATGAATGTGCACAGATGTGTTATATGCGTGTGCGTGTAGACATGTAAATCTTTCTGTCTCTCCATATATATATATATATATATATATATATATATATATATATATATATATGTGTGTGTGTGTGTGTGTGTGTGTGTATGTGTACAGGATGCGGTGAATAGATTGTCGTCTAAATTACACGAAAACTAAAAGAACACTCAGATCTCATTTTAACAGTTATATTTACCAAAATTACATAAAAATATCTTGAAATACTAAAGAGTAAATTTATTCAATAAAATCGCAATTGGCTCAACCACAGCCTCCAGATGACTGCGGAATCTCCTGCAACTCTTGTTGACGCCCCCCCCCCTGTTTAAGTTGGTGAATGCTGTCATAACCCTTGCTTTCAGTTCATCTTTGGTGTTACAAGGAGTTTGTTGGTCTCCCGCTCAAATGCGCCCCACACAATAATCAAGGGGGTTGTAGTCTGGGGAGATTGGTGGCCAAATATTAGGGGTGTTGTAGTCGCAAAAATTGTCTGACACATTAACATTGGCTGCTCCTCAGTACTAGCTGTCCTAGAACAAAGAACTGGGTTCTTAATTATCACTGCCTACGCACACTCATACATCCACACACTCAAATATCTGGTACACAAACACACACACACACACACACACGCACACACACACACACACACACAACGCACACAGACTCACCCACACGCACGCACCCACCACTCTCTCTCTCTCTCTCTCT
>NC_068982.1:112552082-112554658 GCF_001194135.2 Octopus bimaculoides
CACACACACACACACACACACAACGCACACAGACTCACCCACACGCACGCACCCACCACTCTCTCTCTCTCTCTCTCTGGCTTTGTCAGCTCTCAAGTCCTTACAATGTCCTATCATAAGGCGTAGCACTCGGTTCAAAAAATTATTTTTACAAATGCATCTGTTGTCGCTGAGATGCCGATCCTCTTCTAACAGCACCATATGACACGCCTTGACCAATAACAACCCATTTTCCATCTTGGACTTATTGTGTTTAGTCATTTGGTAACCTGATCCTGAACGAGATGTTTCTGACAGAAGCCTGCGTAACATTAAGTCGCATGAAACTGAATCAAAGTGCTTTAAACAGCAGCAACAACAAGGGGTAATAACATCACTACCACCACCAATAATAATAATAATAATGATACGCGCACACACACACACACATATAAATACACAAACACGTGCATACCAACATACACATACATATTTCCATCGTAGTTGTATACGTGTTAGTATTCTCACTTTCTTGGTTGTATTTGATATTTTTTTCTTCAGAGATTTATTAGCTATTGTCAAAAGATTATTATTCGCTGTAGATATTAACCATAAATATGTAGACACATAACTATTTCGATAGTATGATATTTTTTTACAATATTTCTCGTTTATTTTCATTAAAGATCAAAAACATTTGAGAGTATTTAAATACAAATAGTTGTCAATTTTGAATCACGCTTCATATCGTATAAATTGTAATAATTTGATTATGATATTAAACGCCATGCTTTATCAAATTATATAATAAAATTTAATCGAAATTGGATTCATTTTTGTAATGCTCAAGCTAGTTTTAATTAATGCATTTCACGCCTTCTCGTTTAAATGACATTATACAGCTAATTTCAACACTTATGGCAATGGATTTACAAGTCAAATAAAAGAGTTAAACTATTTCGAAATGAATACATTTTTTTATATCAAAGTAATTCTGTATCCAAGTAATGCAATTATTAAGCAATTATTAAACAAGGAGCTCATTGTCACGGACACATAGAACTGTGTTAACCGACACTAGTATATTACTGGTATATGTATTTAATTTACAAATCCAGTTATTAAGAAAAGAAATGCCACCACAATCTGCATTAGCTCTTGAATTCAGGACTTACAAAGTTTTAATGAATTACTGACGATTTGCTTTTTTCGTAAACTCACCTAGAAAACACTGAAGAACACATACGCAGTTACTGTAACAGAAAGGAAAAGAGTATCACATGGGTACTGTTATGTCGCGTATTACAATGCGACCAGCAGCTTTGATAGAATTTTCCCAAGTATTCTGTATTGTGTAGGGTAGACATGTTTTTCATGTACACAATTTTTTGCAGTTTCATGAAAATTTACTACATATACCCAGCGTTAGATTTCATAGATTAAAGAGTGCCTTCTGTGATTATATTCCTCTAGATACTACACGAACGCATACAAGATACACGACACCCACAACACACGCAAACACGCACACACACAATCGCACACACACGAAAACACACACACACAAACACATATACACAAGCACACAAAACACACACACTCTCACATACACCAATACATGTGTTTCTATTTTGCTAGACTAATAGAGAAGAGACAATTAATTGCGATGTTTATCAACAAGAAGTATCTCAACGATACATTCGTGTTTATGGCATATTTCTTGTAATAAAGGCAAGAGAGCAAGTTAGGTTACTATAAATTAAAAATTTCATGACAAAATTCTAGAATACAAGAATTATTCTTGTATTAGTGCAAGGCCGCACCTATTTAGTGAAAGTAATATAGCTGAGGAATTGTTTTGAAACCAAACAATATATCGTATGACAATGAGTCTAGTACCCAAACATTTCTGCCATTTCAATACCCTTTGGTATACCAATAGCAGTACATTGAAAATCTATTGTAGAAAAAAGCTACAAATCCTCTCCGAGCACGCTATATTTCTATAATGAAGTAAACCAAAGTCAACTCAACGTCTAATACTTCCAATCAAATATTAAATGTTTCTATAATTAATACAGTACAAAGGATGTAACAGTATAAATCGATTATTTACAAATTCATAAAACCTTCATATAAAAGTGAATGAAAAGTTCACCATTAATTTCTCAAACAAGGAGAAAATAAATTGTGGGTTAATAAATTATATTGTATCAGATGTTATTTCTATCGCTGAAGATAATGATGAACAAGAATATAGCATGCAAAACAACGTTTTCATGCAACATCAGCTAAAACGTCAAAACGTATTTCAGATTATAAACTGATATAATTGAGATCTCAATCTCACTGATTTAGAAGTGTAATTTTCATACTCACACACAATCTTGTCGAAAATAACACGCATCACATATGTATATATATATATATATATATCAAATAATAAGCAACACGGATTTCAAAAGTGATTGCAGTACGCACGTTTCATGCTACTTCAGTTTATTTAAGTAATGTGAGCATTACCTTAAATGCAATATGAAGAGCAATCTTCAGCTGCACGAAAAAATGTAGAAAAAAGACATATTACAAATGTGGCA
>NC_068982.1:112554991-112555275 GCF_001194135.2 Octopus bimaculoides
TATAGAGCGTACGTTAAGTTATTGACGTTGTATATATTGTGGCGCACAAAATATTCCATTGTAAGATATATACCATATCTTCTTTAATATTTACTTAAACATCTTAAATATAGGCGCAGGAGTGCCTGTGTGGTAAGTAGCTTGCTTACCAACCACGTGGTCCCGCGTTCAGTCCCACTGTGTCGAACCTTGGGCAAGTGTCTTCTACTATAGCCACGGGCCGACCAAAGCCTTGTGAGTGGATTTGGTAGACGGAACCTGGAAGACGCTCGTCATACATACAT
>NC_068982.1:112555307-112567736 GCF_001194135.2 Octopus bimaculoides
ATATATATATATATACACGTATGTGTGTATGTCTGTTTGTCCGTCCAGCATTGCTTAACAACCGATGCTGGTATGTTTGCTCCCCGTAACTTATCGGTTCGGCAAAAGAGCCCGATACAATAAGTACTAGGCTTACAAAGACTAAGCTTTGGGGTCGAATTACTCGACTATAAAGCCGGTGCTCCAGCATGGCCGCAGTCAAAATGACTGAAACAACTAAAAGAGTAAAAGAATGAGTATTCATTCTTTCAATAGTAGCAAACGAACAACTTGGCTGAAACACATAAAAAAAAAAAAAAATAAATAAATAAATAAATATCCATATTTATATTATACATTTGTGTATATATGTAAGTGTATATTACAAATGTTAAGGACACATTAAAAAAGGTATACCGTGCTGTTGCTCGAATTGTTAGATACAGGGAGTAGATGAAATCACTCCGTACCACTTTATAAATAGGAGAACAGCACAGCTCACTAAATGAAAGGTAATCAGGATTTAATGATCAGCAGCTTTTATGCACATTCCTGTCATTAATATTTACAAACAAAAATTTTAAAAATATTGTTTCTCTAAAGCATTTTTCTAGATAATATAGAATTTAATTATTGCTCTTCATATGCACAGCATTAATAGCTGTGATTATCACAAGTTAACCATAATGTACTCAGTGTAAGATGCCACCGTTTGTAGGTTGGAATGTAGAGAAATTAAAGAAAATATAAGTACAAGAATATAACCGAGTTGCATCCAAAGATTTTTTGCAAACTTTGATCCACTTAATCTATCTTTAATTATATTTAGTCAATGAATATTCCATTTATTAGAGGGTAATTTCTGAAGAGTTTAGAGCAATATTTTTATATATTTGCCATAAACTTTGAACGCGTAAATATAAACGTTCAAGAACCATGCAATTATAAAACCTGTCTAAATAACTCATTCACCCTATCAAAGTTCTAAACGTTATTTATTAATGTAATCTGCAATATAGGGAGATATCTTAAACTATAACAAGTTACTCTGAGAAATATATTCGTATAAAAATAATGGAAGTTTACTTGGTAAAGACGGACAATTATTTTTATCACCAGAATCAATTTAAACATTGATTATCTCCTTAATTAATGATTCAATCGATTCTAGTTCTCTCTTAATCTTTTTGTGCTACTTCAGTTAGGTGAAGAATTTTTGTTTATTTTATCTTATATCGCATCAGAGAAGATTCTGACGTATAGACAAAGGTACCTCATGTACCTCCGGAATTTCATTTTCCACTACAGTTTATATTTTTTGCTGATACACATCAGCGAATACTACGAACATTTACACATGTATGTACACAAATACAAACAAAACAAGCTCTTTCACAATTTGCATTTGAAATTTCCACTCTAATTGGGGTTCATGTTAGAACTAACGTTTCGAATGTGTCACGACGTAGGATCAAATCAGGAATCATGTAGTTGCCAAGTGAACATCTTACCAACATCCACTTTATTAAGTTTGAGGGGATGTCATTGGATGAATGTATGCCTGTGTAGCCTATGTTCTTTACTTTAAAACAATCTTATATATAAATAAATATGATGAATGTTGCATCACGTAATAAAATTGAATTTCGGCTTCCAAGAGGCAAAATTAAAGTAAATTTGCTTCTCATACCGCATTTTTGTGTAACTGTATGAATATATTACCGAATAGTTTGAAACCTAAAAATATAACAATTACCGACTCCATTTACTCTTAGATCTACAACAAATAATTAATGTCTGTAATTTTCACGGCACCAAACATTCGTGAGTTCATGTTAAAGCAAGTCCCCTATTTTCTTTAGCGCACAATACATAAAGTGAGGTGGAGATGCGTGGTTAAGTGGCTACGGTGTTGGATTGACGATCGTAAGATCGTGGTTTCGATTCCGGGTGATGCATTGTGTTCTTGAACCAAACACTTCATTTCAAGTTGCTTCAGTTCGCTCAGTTGGGAAAAATGAGTAATCCTGTGACGCATCCCCATTTATGTGGGGAATATATACGTCATGGGAACCGGGAAACCGGACCTATGTGTCTATATACTACATAAATGGAGGGAAAGTACAAATAAACAGTCAAAATCAAGAGAATGTGACCAACTGAACTGCAAGTTATAAAAGTATTACATAAATACCTATCGTAGTGAAATTAGGGAAATTATAGTGGGGCAGCTTAGAATAAGGTTCATAACAGTACGTGTCGATGTTATTTATGGATTGGCTTTCCTTTCCAACTTAAGCTGTCAGCTACTGTAGATGAAGGTCACTTATTAAAATGCAAAAATGATGTATTTTTGTATGAAAGTATTTCAATAACGATAAAAGTTTGACAGCCAGGCAATAATTGTTAAAATAGCGATTCAATGTAAAATATGAGTAAATCATAAGGACTTTTATCTCAATATATTTCGTCTCTTCATGAAGTAAGCTAAATTGGGGTTTCTCAACAGCTGAAGGTCTAACTGATCTGGCCGGTTTCACTGTTCATCAACTTTCATTGTAGTTATATTTCGCTGAGATGGAACGTTTGTATGCTTAATATAATTGGTTTTAAAGTTCTGTAGAGACTATGGCAAAAAAATTATCGCAAGAATTCAGCGTTTTAATTCTCTTACGTCTCAGATTAAAAATCCTGGAAAAGTTAGTACAATTTGACTTCAATATATAAATCATGTAAATACATATATTTTTCTGGCACTCTGCCTATTGTGTAAAAAACATTACTTATGCAGTAAATTACATTGACTGACTTGCAGTCTTTACAGTAGAGTATTGTATTGGCAGTTGTTTGCTGCCATAGGATATATGTAATAAATTGCAATCTAAGAGAAGCTACTTTGGCGTACAATTTTGTCTGTGATATTCCATAGGTGTAGCATTATGATAAATTTGATATAATGTGAAAATAATATGTAATGCCTTAAAGTTAGAGGAATTACTATTCATCTGCTTTTACTTTTGGACAGTCAGTGAGGATGAGACTTTTTTTCGGAGTCTAAATTTATTCCACTTATTCTTGACATTAAAGCTATGAGGGAAAGTACAACTTGAATTATAAGAACAATTTTGGCAATGGGTTCACTTCTACTAACTAATTGAATTTATTACTTGTTAAGGTTATCTCTACGGATATTCTATAGAAATTATAGTCGGCACTGATTTTTTGTTACGACGTTACAAGTTTTTAGTAATTGAATATAATCCTATATTTGATATAGTTCAACGTTGGGATGCTGGAAATTACTGACACATCTCATTGTTGATCTTATAAGGGCGAGTAATCTACCCGAATCCCGTTCATTGATTCAATGACAGTAACCCCCAACTCAATTTAAAACTAGAGGAATTTTATAATTTGTTACTTCAGATAGTCAACGTCGAACTGTCACATAACGTTTGAGTATAAGTATTAAATACCTCTAAGTATAATTGAAACGGTAGAGTGCTTGCGGTAAGTTATGAAGAAGTATATATAAAATGATTTCTTACAAAGAAACCGGAACATACTACACGGGTTGTGCAACTATTACCTATTACCAGACTCCAGGAATTGAGGTTTGGTTATTAGAAATGCAATGTTTTTCCCATAATAGACATTCTGGAAAACAAGCAGTAGAACATAGTAGGAAATCATTAATGTCAATAGGTAGTATGTAATAGTCACATGTTTTCGTGACTTTTTTTATACACATGTATATCTCCCCACCACACACGTACTCACACACATATTGATATAAGTATGTGAGTGTGACACTATTTTCATTATTTGCTGAAGTAGATGCGCGTGGCTTAGTGGTTAGGGTGTTGGACACATGGTTGTAAAATTGTGGTTTCGACCCCAGGACCGGGCGACGCATTGTAGTTTTGAGCAAAGCACTTCATTTCACATTGCTCGAGTTCATTAATCTGGCAAAAATCAGTAATCCTACGACGGATCGGCGTCCCGTCAAGGTGGGGGGAGAATATACGCCATAGAAACCGGGAAACCGGATTTATTATTTGGCTTGACTCGAGAAGGTAACTTTATCTTTACTTATCATTATTCACTGTCATCGAATTTAGTGACTCAAGTTTCACATTGTTTCACCTTCATAAATAACATTTATAACAACGAGCCAAAGAGATAACCTTTGCATGGTCGCTGGTTGTATTGAAATAACAGTCGTTTCTCCTTCAAATCATATCCAACCGTTTTTAAAAAGAGTAAAATGCTGCAATGCTGCTGATTACAGGTTTGTATGATCAGAATTGATTTTGATACTAAACAACAAAAACAACAGAAACAACAATATACACACGCACACACACGCACACAAACGCACACGCGCGCACGCACATGTACATATATTGGTTAGCCCTGCAGAGGAAATGTTCCCTTACTCGCCTATCCAGAGGGGAATCATTATTCGAACGCTACAATAATACGAGGAAGTGCATTGTCACCAGCGTTGTATAACAAAATCCACTAGTCTGGTCGTACAGTGATGCAGTGATATGAAATTCTGGCCTAAAGAAAACCCGTCTGATTACAACTCAATATATTTATTTGTCTTCATTAGCACTCAGTAAGAGGCAGTGTTATCTCATGGCAAACGTCCTTCCTTTATGAACATCTAGACAACTCCCTCCTTCTCCCTCTCCCTCTCCCTCTTCTTCTTTCTCTCTCTTTCCCTCTCACTCACCTCTCTCTTTCTTTCTCACAGTCTCTCTCTCCACACACACACACACACACACACACACATATGTATACACATATAAATATAGCTATGGGAAACGTGTAAAGTGGTGATGTACAGAATTTCATACGCTGAAATTTATGTAATTGAAATTTACCCCTTTGTTGGAGAAAGAAGACAAAATCTAGGCGTAAGTGACCTTCAAAAAGAATAAATAATTAATCTGTTAATGTTAATTTCGTTGCATATAAACTAACAACAGGAAAATAATTTTTTTTTAACTCTAACATTTATCTATCCAAATTCCTGCGATTGGTCCATGAATGTTTTTTATTACTTCATGTTAATTCTCTGGAACGTAGAAATCTGTGCTTATTACAGCACTTGAAAGTCTTTTTAAACAATAGGTAACATATGTGGTTTCTTAAACATATGGTATTATCAAAACAAAGAAAAAGAATCCATGATTATCTCATAAACATCGCAATCGCATCCGAACAGTCTGTTCTGGCAACGCATTGAAGAAATATCAAAGTGCATGTACATCAGATTTGATATTCATATCTAGGGGAAATATGTATTAAATTATTCTTACAGTGCTATTGTCACTCTTTTTATCCTTCTCTACCCATGGTTTATATTTAGCATGCCTCCGAGTGCTTTCTCCTCGAAACATAAATCATTAAAGAAATTAGCTCTCTACGTTTTTTGTTTCTCTTGCAAGCAGTCCAACATGCAGTCGTTCTCGTATAATATCGGTTGTATCGATTTCGATAGGCTCGGAAGACCTGCAACATACCACGGGCGGAATCCTTTCTTGATGTTTCTTTTAAATAGTTGCAAAATATGTTACAGAAACGTTAAAATATATCTGTAAATATAGTGCAATAATACGGAATACAGAATACGTTGTCAATATTTCGACTGAACAACAACGTCATCTATCATTCCTGTCTATCTGAGTTTATTAAGAACATGGGTACACACCGGCTTAACAAGTGTGGATATGCACACACACACACACACACACACACACACAAACATATATATATATATATGTGTGTGTGCGTGCATGTGTGCGTGTGTATGCCTGCATGTATGTATAATTGCATGTAAATACCTTTATATATATATACATATATACATATACATACATACATATATATACCTATATGTATGTATGTATATATATACACACACACACATATATGTATATATGTATGTATATATATATATATATATATATGTATGTATGTATGTATGTATGTATGTATAGTGGCTTAAAGGTACAGGAGTAGCTGTGTGGTGAGAAGCTTGCTTCCTCACCACATGATTCTAGGTTCAATCCCACTGCGTGGCACCTTGTGCAAGTGTCTTCTACTATAGTCCCCAGCCGACCAAATCCTCGTGAATGGATGTGGTAGATGGAAACTGAAGAAGCCCGTCGTATATATATATATATATATATATATATATGGATATTTGTGTGTCTGTGTTTGTTCCTACATCATCGCTTGATAACCGTTGTTGGTGTGTTTACGTTCCCGTAAATTACCGGTTCGGCAAAAAAGACCGATAGAATAAGTGCTAGGCTTACAAAGAATAAGTCCAGGGGTCGATTTGTTCGACTAAAGCCGGTGCTCCAGCATAACCGCAGTCAAATGACTGAAAAAAGTAAAAGAATAAAAGAATATATTACATATCTGAAAACTGACAATACGTAACAGGAATCTGTATCCAGCTAGAACTATCAAAGCATAGTAGTAAAACTTTTAACTGCTATCACCTGTCGTTTTGAACAGAGGATGAAAAGCTATGAAGAAAATATAATTTTGACATTTAAAAACACTGGAATGCAAATACTAGCTGTAATAACTCATATTACTGAGTTAATAAAAATACAATGAACTGAAAAGCAGAACAATATCATGACCTGATATAGTCTAGTAAATAACAATACTATCTAATGAAAACTCTTTCTCTCTCTCTCTGATATCTCTGTCCGTCTGCCTGTCTGTCTGTCTGCCTGTCTCTCTCTCTCTCTCACACACACACACACACAAACACATACCCACTCTCTCACACACACACGCACACACACGGTTACATACTTACAAACACACATACACATGCATTCACATAGCCCACTTGAATTCGATCAATGCTAAACATCGTAAACAATATTAAACAAAGCAAAACAGCGTTGAAATTAGATACACTACAATAGTCCCAATAATATGAAAATGACATTCCTGCAGATTACCTAATATACTAAAAATACAAAGCAATTAAGGGTTATGAAATGTCGATGCTTCACGTGATAGCATGAAAGGCTTCTGTTTCATTTTCCTTTATCTTTTTTAAAATTGGAAATAGATATTGATAACAAACAAGATGATACTGCTGATGTTGCAACTATTGCTAATTATGGTGATTATAATGATGACAATAATGATTTTGATGGACAGTGTATAATAAAAATGTCTAAAATAGGCACAAATTTGCAGGTCTTTAAAGAATGTAACATTCGATATATTCCTCCTAATTACAACATTGAACATAATCGACCGCTGAAGTCATCCATCAGATTTCTCATTCTCAATATCATTTTTTTAAATAGGAGTTTTCAATCTGTCCGATTGACAAATATTACAGAACCAGCAAATTAATGTAATAACCTTTCTGACAACGGAAATCGTCACATTGTTAGTACTATCCACCATAAGTTGAGATGAACTAACATTACCTTCTGTCAAGTGGAGGCGCAATGACCCAGTGGTTAGGGCAGCGGACTCGTGGTCATAGTATCGTGGTTTCGAATCCCAGACCGGGTGTTGTGAGTGTTTATTGAGCGGAAACACCTAAAGCTCCACTAGACTCCGGCAGGGGATGGTGGCGAACCCTGCTGTACTCTTTCACCACAACTTTCTCCCACTCTTACTTCCTGTTTCTGTTGTGCCTGTAATTCAAAGGGTCAGCCTTGTCACACTGTGTCACGCTGAATATCCCCGAGAACTACGTTAAGGCTACACATGTCTGTGGAGTGCTCAGCTACATGCATGTTAATTTCATGAGCAGGCTGTTCCGTTGATCGGATCAACTGGAACCCTCGACATCGTAAGCGACGGAGTGCCAACAACCGTCTGTCACGCATTAAAACTAGAGAGAAGGTATGAGGATTATCAACCTTATTGAAATAATCAAGCTATTGATGGTTCTTTCTTTTTCAAAAATCTCCTCGTCTAAAAAAATCTCACAGGAAGCCGATGTAGACAAAACATAGGCTTCCTGTGGGATTTAAAAAAAAAAATGGATGTGGACATATTAACTCAAGGTTAGCTTCGCTTAAATATTGGCTACAGATCTCTGCCGAGGGACCACTTGCATTGATCTTGTCACCTGGAAGATAATTTTCACTATGATCGTATTCTTTTCTAATCAAATATATCGATATTATATTAGTAAAAGTGTAAATATTCCAAGGAGGATCAAAATCTGTTCTTTAAGCATATTTTTGCTCAACAGTTAATACAATAATCTTTACATCTGTAAAACTTTAGATATTTTCTCGAAGGATGGGGTAAGATCAATTGTACTGGCCTGCTAAATATTTTATAGGTTCCAGAGCGATGGAGTGTGAAGTTCGTGAAAGTTATAACTAAATTATTTAGAGAGCACCGCTTTTTACCCCACTCCGTAACATCATCTATCTTCCTGTATTGAGTAGCATGCGAAAGTTGCAGGTACTGCACTTTCCTCTTGACACAAGTAAATACACATACACACATACACACGCACACACGCGCGCGCACGGACACACACACGCACGCATCACACACGCACGCATCACACACGCGCGCACACAACATTCACGCATCATGCACGTACACACACACACACGCATGCACACGCGCGCGCGCGTGCACACACACACACACACACACACACACACGTATGTATTATAAGATTATATTTCAAGTAGCGTTATGAAATGAGCTGCTGGGACTTGTTGCCCATACGTGTCTTGATTAGTTCTAAGCAGCTAATGTATTCTTCGTATTCTTCGAAGGGAAACTCTTGGTTATTAAAAAGTGGTTTCACTTTTTAAGTATTTTAGCACTGACTTAACTATTTGTTTTCTATGAAGGTCGTTTCTCTTGGTAATTTCTTCTCAGCATTTCTACTATAGGGTTAAAGTTTACTTTGCTAAAGTCATCCAGCAAGAGGCAAGCTTTTCACAAGCTAAGACGGTTATTTGAACTTACATAGGCTGATTATATTCAGAAGATGCATAAACAAGTCGTCATTCATTCCCTAAAAACCTAGGGAATATTCAAAAGAAACCAATATTATTATTGCTTCTGTATGGTTTTCTATTAAAGAATAGCAGAAATATGTTTAAGATAACATCATATTATTTTATATAGACGCTAAGGAGATTTTGAATTTAATTCAATTCCCTTTTCTTCATTTGGTAACCATATTGGTTCTACATCAGAAACCACAGAATCAATTCTTAGATATTCACAAAACAAATCTAAGTAAAACATAACAATAACTGTCTTATTGATTAATGCTTTAAGGAATATATAGAAAAACATCTGCAGCCTGTAATTTTCACTTTGTAATACTAAATAATGTACATTTCTATAGGAAATCCTTTAGAAATATCCATTTGTGATGCTCCAAAAGATGACACCAATGTTAGCCAATTACAATGGATATAACAATACATTACTGTTCGCTACTTCTAACTGTAACGGTTGAAATGTGTATCCTGGTTTCTCGCTAAAAACTATCATATATGCGGGAAATCTGAAAAGAGAAATAAGGTATTACCATTCTAAGGAAATATAATCAATAGAAAGGCATGTTTTGGAGCGTATCTTTTCTACTCTCATCAAGCGACACACGTCAATGCATTTTCCCTCGTTTCTGAACGGAGCTTTGATATATACTTTTCTATGAATGATCGTAAGAGTCTTCTAAAGCTGCTACTTTTCAATGAGAAAGTACATTTCAAGATAGTGCATTAGTTCGGATAGTTATCATCTTATATAGGAATATTAAATCTCAGCCAAACCAAACCTATCTTATTCTTTCGGGTTGAAGTACTAAAGAAACTCATGTCGACACATTAATATTTAAGATGTTGATCTTCAAACAGAAACCAAAGAATCCGGAAGATGTATAGGTTCGAATTTCATAGAAAATATAAAGAGAAGAAGTTGATTTCGCTGGTAATGGTTTTCAATTCAGTAAATATCTGACTGAAGTTTTAGGGCGAAGAAATAATATATTCATTGTCCTGTTGAAAGCTTAGAAACCAATTTCGTAAACGGTGAATACATATAATACATTTTGTGCAACTATATAATTCATTATTTATTATGGCGAATACTTAGAAATGATTAATCTGCATTGTACAATGCTGAAATTATGACTGTACGGTAACATTTCTTTTTTTTTTTTTGCTTTTTGTATGAAAATCTTTAGACGAAAAACGACAACTAGAAAATCTGTTACCACAGACTACTTGACTATATATTCTTTATGTACAAGGCATCCCTGGGAAATTTTGACATGCTACTATTTCAGATTGTCTAATGAGTGGATTTTTTTTTACACTCAATCTTATATATTTTATCAGTCATTCTAAGATTTAAGAACTGCATATAATTTTAATTGCTAGAGCATTTAATTCCTTTCATGGATTTCAAACTAACTAACTAACTAAGAGGCAGAAGTAACAGCAACAGGGCCCAATGGACAACCGAGCGTGCGGAAGCATGAGGGGGCAACGGAAGACCCCTTCAGACCAGGCTTTAAAAACTACAAGTCCTCATTTAATATCCCAAAGAGCACAACCCTAGCCAATCACGTCTAAACATTGAAAGAAAGCGCCACGGAGTACAGCATAAAGTGGAAGATCCTAGAAAGATGCAAACTGTACTTCAACAACAGCAGCAGGAAGTGATTATGTCTGGATGAGAAGAGAGCAATTTTAAAAGGTACCTAACACCCGGATGTTTACCTGAATAGCAGGAGTGTGTTGTTTAATCCTTGCCCGCATGAAAGGAAGTACATTCTATTGTACCTGTGCGCCCCACCATGACTGCATCCACAGGTCCCCTGTCTCGACCTTCGGTAAACGACCCTCCTCCTATGCCCTTGGGCCCGGCAAAATAAGTTTGACCAAAGCACTCACTAAGGCACCCATGTACACACACTCACACCCTAAGGCGGACACCCTACAAAATAAACTGTCTCCCCCAACACACACCCTTTAACACTAATTGTATCCCTACATATACACATATCTCCCACACACTAACATAAATCACCCCCCCACAACTTAATCTTTTACAGAAAGAAAACGGACCAACGAACACAGCTATATATACCTAATTATACAATTGACACCGCCACACATACCCCACATCCCATCCTCACAGGAGCACCACATTAATAACACACACTTTCCCCACTTCAAGATAACTCTTGCCAGCTTCACAGCATACCTAAGCAAGGGACATAACTTCCAAACTAATCCCCTGGCCCCCTTTTCGCTCCACCACTTTTTCATAGCAACCGCTGACCGGTTGTTCTAATCCACCTCCGACAAAAGAGAACAGTCGTCATATTACCTTCCATGTCGGCCAACTCTGATGAGCGTAAAGTTATATAATCAGTTTGTTAACTAACATTCCATTGTATTCTTTACGCGAATCCGATTGGTAAGACCAGTCGTGATAAATATTTAATACGATACATTTCGGATAATATATGTATATAAATTAAGGCGGCTATTCGCAATTCAGAAACGATAGGCAAGAAGTACAGTCGTCACTAAAGTGAAGGGTTGCTAGAAATAAGAGTCAAAACAATTCTTAGCCATGGCGACGGAGTAATGGGGTCACTGATAAAGATTGATTAAATCTGAAATCAGTGCTTATATGACTCCATCTCCCTTGTCGTAGGGAGGGATCCAGTCTCCCTTATGAGCCGTTGGAAAAGTGCTCACACGTGACTAGCAGTCGTTTTGACTTTTATTTCTAGCAATGCTGCTGCTTACTAGCACTCTCCGCCACTTTAGTAAGGGCTGTACTTCTTGCCTATCGCTTCTACATTGCGAATAGCCACCTTAATTTATAATTCTCACTTCACTATTTTCGAAATCATTGAATGTTTCCCATGGTATTTTCCATTAGGCTGACAGGGTAACTTAGGTAACGGAGTAATGCGTCACTGATGAAGATTTATCAAATCTGAAATCAGGTCTGATATGATTCCATCTCGCTTGTCGTCTACCTTGTCAGCCGTTAGAAAAGTGCTCCCACGTGGCTACGAATTCTTTTGACTCATATTTCAAGCCATACTGGTGTTTACTAGCGGCCTCTGTCGCTTTAGTGACGACTGTACTTATGTCTATCTATCTATCTATCTATCTATCTATCTATCTATCTATCTATCTATCTATCTATACACACATATGTGACGAAGGTGACAGTAAAGAATGTCCCTTCACAAGTGGAAACACAGTGGATAGTAGGTTCTATATGCCTCGAAATGGAGGAGGCAAATATATTAGAAATTGCTACTGCAGAGGAGAAAAACTGGGAAGGGGGAAAAAAAGTCGAAGTCCTCCTCCACATCACTGAAGAGGAGTGCCAAAAGATCCCCACACACATCCAACTGGCAAAGGACCACAAGTT
>NC_068982.1:112572732-112582894 GCF_001194135.2 Octopus bimaculoides
TACATTGTATTTGTCCCATCTTCGTTGAGCCCTGTGTGGCTAATAAAAGAAATGTATCTATACACACATATGATACATACACACAAACACACACAGATATATATATACACACATAAAAACACGTGTGTGCGCTCGCCTTTACAAGATAGCTATAAAACTGAATTTTGCAACTCTTTTGTGACGGTCTCGTTGCAAACTGATTAGGCTCTGCATCATTTTACGAAACAACGTGCACCTATTATTGCTTTTCAATCTGACAATCATAAGCTAACAATTTTGATAGCTATCTTTCTAATACTCTTAACACAAATTAATAATTAATTAACTTGAGATAAAATTTCAATTTATTGTTGCCATTAGTTGGCAAAAGAGTATTTAAAATCATGATCTGACTTAATTAGAAAGCATATCATAACTTCAAGTAGTGTCAGTTTTTTCTCATATTCTATGTTAATAGATACGTCATTGTGCAAATCTTGCGCACATTAATTTCAATAGATTATCTTAGAAATCTATTTATTGGGCATTACTCAAATATTACATATTGTTTTCTTTTATAGAAGTTTATCAGTGTTAGTAGGTGTATGCATTGTATAGTAAATTGACAAGTCTATTTGGTGTTATTACTTTTTATTGACTTAGAGAAAGTAGCGTCAGTTTGACGATGGCAGTGAAATTCAAACTGAAATAGAAAAGCTTAGCACTGCTCTCAGCTGTTGTGCTCCATACACCTCTTCTAAACATGCATATATTGATTATCTCATCATTCATTCCCTTCTATACATGTTGATATCCGTAGAGTATATATCATAAACTGATATATGTGGTAAAACAATTACAAATGTTATTAAAATGAAATAATGAAATAATATTCTGTTATTGGTTTCTCACATTGCGGTCGTACTGGGGACAACGCATTCAATGGTTTTCTCGATTATATCTACACAGTATTTTGCTTGCTACTTTATAACAAAGTTGTAAGGCAAGAACCTTTGCGTAATGAGTCGTAACTTTTCCAAAATCAAATTCTGCAAAGTAACTTTTGCTCGTCGCACCGATTATTCATTTCCAGACTCACACACACACACACACACACACACACACACACACACACACACACATCCTAACTCTTACACACATATACTCACCCACACATACTCTGTGCAAAATTTGCGTATAGTAAAGGTAAAGAACCTGTTTATGTTACGGCGAAGCGCAATTAAAACTGGTGTCATGTGACTATAATTCGAGCGCCTTAAACATGAACCTATTTACTAATATACTTAATGTTGTGGAAAACATTGATTCCTCTATCAATCTATAAACAATGTCATCTATTTAACGTTATTGATTGAGGTATTATTTGATTACATTCACGCCAGTACTTGACTAATTCTTATTCTATTACTACTGAGCGAATGAAACACAGTCATCTCTTGTACCATTTCAACTCAGGAAATAAAGGGATATAACCAAATACTCAAAAACCTCCTTTTTACGCAATGCTCAACCGTTTTTCCTAATGGCCGATCTAAACGAAATAATACTAATATAAAAACATTGATGATTATGAATACCATTAATGAATCGCAATGTTATTAGAAATCTCGAAACTAAAGGTTATTGTGAAACTGAATTTATGTTAAACAGAAATACACGGATAATAAAGTATTTACAAATATATAAAAAGTTGAAATTAAAGTGGAATCTGTATATTTTAACAGTAGCATACAAAGATTTCTGAAATATTTTGATCAAATCATGTGTCATTAAAATAAAGCATTGTTCTTAGTTCCTCTGTAATCAAATGCTCAATAACAGTAGCTAATATCTGATTTTCATTGAAGATATTCACCTTGTCTCGCATGATCGCACTTCAGATTTATAGAAGGTTAACATGCATTATTGTACATCATCGATATCGGGATTAAATCAATCATTCATAAACTGTATATATTTATTGAATCATTTTAAAACATAATTTTTCTTTAGATGTTTAAAATTTTGAACAGTTCAAAGTCGTTACAAAAGAATATATTAAAAAGCCTTTGTATTGCACGAGTGCAATTAAAGTACATTAAGATAAATTTTATCACATCGATCTATTCCTTTTAAACGTTTTATCATTTGTCCATTATCCGAACGACAAGTACTAATTTATATTCATATAGAAGTCAGCTATTTCCTTCACGTGCTTTTCTTTGTCAACCATGTCGAATATATATATCCATTAAAATATTGTTTCACCTTTATTTCTATATAATAAGCCAATTATTCTTCCTGTGACAATGAATTCATTCTTCGTTCTGAGTTTGCATATAAGAGTTTTGCATTAAATGTATGCTGAGTAAATGTGTAATTTATTGATGGAAATGACATCTAATTTATATATACTCATTCATCTGTCATTGCTGTCCTTTTATATTTCTCTTCTTTTGATGCAATATTTTTATTCGTTATTAAGATTAATTTTTATTTTACCACTAATATGGGTGCGGTTGGCTTAAGCGGAAATCTCGACGACTTAATTAATTAGTGTACTGTGATTAATTCATAGTGCACTGTGCAGCGCTTTTGGATAACTTGAAATATGATGTATAATTATTTTTAATAAATATAATTTTAGTGTCCATGTGGAAACAAGATATAAAAAAAAGCTGGTGACAGTATAGGTTTTAACTCTCTGTAGTGAGAAAAGATGTATAAACTTGACAAATATAAAGTCTTCTGAGATCTTCATTAGAAAAACAACCGCCACCTTGCACCCACGGATTGCTTAGTCCTTTATAATGTATACAAACCTCAACTCATCTTAAGTAGTCTGCCTGATGTATACAAAAGTGCATGAACTGAAAACATCTGTTAATTAAAGCTTGGTGCCAAAGGTATAGATTTCAAGAACAAAATTTCAAGTGTAAAATTTTATATTTTTTCTTAGTGCGGCTAAGATTGTCTACTAATGTTAAATACGCAATAAATATTTAGTTTGTGTGCACTATAAAATCTAATAATCTCTTCGTGGACATTCTTTGGATAGACAGTCTTTGACTGATGTGGGTTCAAGAAGGCGAGAAATTAATTACTTTTACCCCAAAGGAATGAAACCTATGTGTGCTATTCAGCTTACTTTTTCAGAGTGAGGTTAAAAACTATAATTTTATCGAAGAAAACTCAATAAATAAAATTACATTTCTAATTAGAGATACTCACAAATTATAGGAAGTATGATCCTGAAAGGAGAATTCGAATTCAAAGGTAGAATACAAATGATGTGGGTGAGTCATTTAGTTCACGAAACCAATGTAAAGATCCACAAATACTCCCCACGAAGTAATCAATGCTTATACACGCTATGGTAATAGAGAATATAGCATTTTCATCGTTTCTCGTTTGCAAATATTTTCATTTCAGTGTAAACAACTGCTGCGTGAATATATACCTTTCTAAAATCCCGAATTATATTAAAAGACTCATATAAAGCTTCGAAACCTCGCTCAGAGAGAAACTTTCTTGTCGAACGTTTACAATTTTGAAGCTTACAATACACTACGAAGCAGTACATACAAATACGCTTATACATTATCTAAAGATATAAATGATTTTAACAAGGTCAACTTACAAAGAGCACAATTAATTTTGTGAAATGAAAATTCTATAAATAAGAAACCGGAATTTTGCAATATTATTTCATTGACTTTTATTACATGTGTATACTTTTATCGCCTTGAAAATATTTTCTATTTGAAGCAATACATCGATCCATATGTGTTTGTCCACTATTGGAAGCAGTGTGAAGTGATGTTTTTAACGCCTACGTCGCTTTTGCTTTCATCTCTTCCACACCAACAAACTCTGTAGCACCAGCTTTCGTCACCAGTTATGACATTCGAAGAAAGGCCCGGATCAACCTCCAGCTGTCCTTTCAGTTAACGATACGCATTCAGTCGAGATTACTTTTGATTTTCCGTGAGTAAGCGAGGCACAAATTTGGCTGCAGTTCTTTTCATTCGCAATTCCTCGTTCAAAATTCGTTGGCTGGAGCTCAAGGACACATTAATCAAGTTCGCCAATTGTCCGGTGAGGGTCCTCCAAATCAGTTCATGAATTTTCATGATGTTTTCATTCGTACTGGAGGACCTGAACGAGGTTGGTCCTCAAGCGATAAGTTACCATTCCTAAAGCATGAAAACCATTCGTAAACCTGTTTTTTTGCTCATGACAGCGGCTTTATAAGCTGTTTGAAGCATGACAACTGTTTGGCTACCGTTTTCAGCAATCGTAAAATCGACAAACAGGGGAGAACCACAGCAAAACAAAGACGTACCACATGGCTGTATGACCTCCTTGGAAAACGCAGATCGGCAGAGTGATACCTGAGGGTTGTATCAAGTGGCTTCTGGCGGCGGAAGCCTGAACCACTAACGCTTGTTCCACAAAGAAATTTTCCGGTTACTTTTGGGTACTCTCTCGTTTACGAATTATTCTTGTACAAAGGAAACAATGGAAGTATCTTCTATTTAGATTTATGTACACAGCTAAATATCTCTCGCTCTTTCATTCATTCTGATCCATCCCTCTCTCTCTCTCTCTCTCTCTCTGATTGTTTGTCTCTCTATATATACAAGTAGATATATTTGCATGTGTATAACGTAAAAGCACACATATACATATATGCATAGCATACATGTATATGTATATGTATATATATATATATATATATATATATATATATATATATATATATATATATATACATACATATATATGCATGTATGCATACATATGTGTTTGTGTGTTTGTGTGTTTGTGTGTGTATGTGTCTGTGTCCATGTTTGTGTGTATCCCTTGGTAGAAGTATATATGAGAAATTAGTATAATGGTTACCCAGGCAAAGGAGAAACAACATAAGATTATATTTTTATAAGGAGATTATTACTGAAATACGCATTTGTGCAAATCCTAGGTATATTTTGAAATCTCTATTTGTCATACTTGTTTGCTATTTTTCGACATCTTGTAAATTTTCTTTTCGAATTTTGCACCATATTAAATCGACATCATATAATATGACCTTTCTATTTAAGGGCACATTATGTACATATGTCCTAAGAATTCCACAATAAGATTTAGATGCAAAACAAAATTATCTACCAGATATGTGATTGAAGAAAATTTCATCGTTCGCAATCTAGCTTCGATCACTAATGAAGAATTAACGAAGATATAACATGCTATATGCTATCTTCTGGAAAGTTGTAGAAAGGTGAAAAGCGAAAATATCTCTCTATCTGTATCAGCAGCAATCAAATATAGCATGTAGCGTACATATGTACGAGGTAAATAATGAATATTTTATGTAAGACATTTTAGATAAATTACTCAAAGTTAGTGAATGTGAAATAAAACGCCGGAAATACTATTATAGAACTTCCATTATATAGCATCCGCAATATATCAACTAGGGTACATTCAAATTCTAATATACACTCAGGTATGCTTAAATATACATGTATATACATGCACAACCATAGCCACACACTTACACACACAAGCACATGCATATACGTACACAAATGTATATATATATGTATATTATATATGTATGTATTAATGTATATCTATGTACATATACGTGCACATATATATATACTCTCTCTCTCTCACACACACACACACACACACACATATATATATATGCACATGTATTTATACACATACGTACATACACACTCGTATCTATTCATATATCTCTAAATGTCTGTATATGTGTGTGTACATTTACATATACACACAAACACACCCACATGTAATGCTTAGTCATATAACCGTGTATGTATATATGGATAAAAACAAGAAAAAATGTACACATCTAATGCCAGATGTTAAGCTCATGAGATTTCTAATTATTATAGACTAGATATGGTCGTAATCAAATAATTACTTTTTAGTTGAGCTTGGTACATCAGTTGTCAAGTTAATTAGTGTTTTAGTTGGGCAAGTTGCTTAATCAATATTCAATGTTGGCTGATGTTTTTCAGCTCGTGGCCAATGTTTGATAAGTTGAAAGATATTCATAAGAAAGAAGATGAGGAGGTGTTTAACTCCGGTAAAACTAATAATTGTAGTTGAATTTAAACAGTTTGTCTGTCTGTATTCGCTATACGTTCAGTTAATGTTCATTTCTGATTATTTATTAAGCTGTGCATGATAAATAAAATAAATACATATTAACTGTTTCGATATGTTGCACATGATTCTTGAACACGTTCTTCACTTCACTACTTTCCTTTAACCATCTGCCTTCAGAGTTGAATATTTTTTGTATTTTCGTGTTGTTTCGGTTTACTTCCTGTTGCTTTCGGTTCAATATAAAAAGAACACCTCTAATTCGTGGCCTCATCAAATTGAGGTGACGTGGTAAACTTTCTCAGTGCTATGGTTTTTACTAGACAGCATTTTAAGAGATACCTAAATGAGTGGTGAAATCTGAAAGTACATCTCCGTCCCCTTGTTTTCTCTCTTATATGTCAAAGTTCGGAACAAGACCTTCGAGAATCGTACATCATACACGCCCCCCCCCACACACACACACACAATGACTGTCCTTATCATCAGTATGTAGACGAACAGTGATGTTATGTGTGGAAGCATTTGTGATAATCATATTCTCAAATTCAGAATTTCTCCATTCTACAATCTCCCTAGTTAGTAGATAAGGCGTGGCCTGCTAAGTGGTCAGAGTTGTGAGATATAGTCAGATATATTTAAACCAGGAGATATCCATAAAGTGAATATCAGTTCGTGTAAATGTTCTTTGTACCTAGTCACGTATTGCAAGAAACCAACCGGAGAGGAGTTCAGAAGAACCACGGTCTATGAACTGAAATTTAATTCCATTCAGAAGATTTCAGTCGTCATTATATTAGAGAGTTTATATTCAATGAGAAATATTTAGTGGATCTCGGTTTCGTAATATTTTGTGGTGAATATTGTTATTGTTCTTGTTTAGTCCTATGTTAACCTTGATTTAGCGTACTAGAATAAAGTAGATAATTTTCTACTGGTGCAGTATAATATATTGAATTATTCTATAATTTAATGTGTTCTCCCAGCTTTTAGAATGCGATTAGAAGTAAATTTGATCGCTCGACCATGTAGAACCTGCGCTACTGGTTCACGATAGTTTTATATTAGTGAATTACCTAATTCAAGACAAACATGTATGTTTGAATACATGTCAGTTATATTAATACTAATTACTTCTAACATACACACACGATCACACTATTCCTGTAAAGATTTTCGTCGATTAGATCAAGCTCTGTAATTCTGATAGTACTTATTTTATCTCTTTTGATAATACATTAGGAAGAGTTAATCGTCTTATTATGACATAAAGGGGCGTAATTTACTACGCTGTGCATTTATCGAACAGCCATATTGATATTATATGTAACTTTTCCTGATTTCCCCCATAGAAGAAAACTTATGAAGTTTTCTAGTTTTGCGTAGTATCTTTCTACAGTGGGCGTTATATCTGCCTGCTGTCCGTCGGCCCTTCTGTCTGTCTGTCTGTCTGTCAGTCAGTTCCGTCTTCACGTTCCAACGGCTGAACCAATTGTCACAATGTTTTTCTGGATTACGAAGGAGGTAATAAAGGATGTTTTTAGCGAAAAAAAAAATGTGAAAAAGTATGATTATTTAGTGGATATTTAGTTTTTTGTTAATGAATCACCTTTGATTTTTTTTGTTAAAATCTCGGTGACGAGAATTAACTGTGGATTTCTCCCCCGTATAATTCGTGAATTTAGAGGGTTTAGATTTGCGATACTATCCCTTTATTTTCTATCGTAGAAGGGCAGACTTGCTATCCTACTTTAATGGGCGCTATGTCCGTCTGTCCGTCTCTTTGCCTGTTCCCTCTACACGGCCAAACGTCTGGACCAATGGTTACGATATTTTTCAGGATTACAAAAACGGTCGTCAGGAAGGTTTTTAGCATTAAAATCAGAAAGTATGATTATTTCGTGGATATCGAGTTTTGAATTGATAAACCACATTCGCAATTTTGTTAAAAATTCACCGACCTCGAGTAACTCTGGATTTTCATTGATAGTTCGTAGCCCATAGATAGTTTGTAGTTCATCGATGGTACGAAGGGGGTCACGAGGACGGTTAATAGCGAAAAAAATAAAATGGAAAAAGCATATGCCAGTATATAGTGTTATGCGAGTATGTAAGTCTTGAGCAAGATTCGAGACGGCTAATCGAAGCGGCTGTTGTTTACATCTCAGATTTGCCAATCAAAATAACCCATAGTACCAGAACATCCAGAAATTATTCGCAAAGAACAGTGAGAGGTAAGTCTTAGTTTGAATTTTTGCAACCCTAAAGATTCCGCTCGCTCATTCACAGCAAAGAAGGCACAGGGCCAGATTTGAGATAGTGTAGGTATATTTTTACCCACTCCGATGATTACAGACGGCCAGTCATACGTTTCTATAAGTAGATCAACGGACTTCAGTAATTTGAAAATTGTTGCCGACCAAACAGAAAATACCGTCTACACTGGTGGAATCTCTCTCGCAGAACACGGTTTACTTTGAACATTTTTGACAAAATGTCGTACTTTAGAAGTTATTTCGTGTTAAAGTTATCGTATTTGAGTAATTTTGACCAACCAACGACGTGTATTCAGTTGAACAAAGTTACTGCTGTTTGCGATAGTAATCGAAGAGGAACAACTTTCGGATCATCTTTACTAAATGTCACCACTCTGTTCTATATTATTTTTTGTTTATTGCCTGTGTTGCATATTACACGCTTTGTTTTTCATTTGATTCTCGCGTCGGAGTAACCAGTAAACATCGAAAAATCAACACCAAGAAGGAAGGAATATTATTTGCATATATTTATTCGTTTGCCCGACAGCGGTATTTTATCCTCACATAAAGCGGACCGGTGTTTAAAAGACCTATAGAGTTACGGGTCCGCAGCTAGTGTCTTTGTTGTTGACGTGTATGTAGTTTCAAATTGCCTTATTTTACAACTATGAGACTGTAGTGATTTTACCTTACTATAATCAACAACAAACACATTTCGTCAATATAAAAGTCTTTATTAGATTGAAAATAACATTTTCAAAACATGAAGTTAAAAGAAAACAAATATGCTTTGTTTTCTTCCAGGCACCAATATGCTGTAGCCGTAGGCTTTCACGTTATTCACCAACTGATATTTCCTCTCTCAAAAATCAGTGGAATCAGTCGATATCCATACACAAATTATTTTCCTCCTCAAACTTATGAAAATGAACACATATTAGGCGCACCTTTTTATAAGCTGCACTTCAAATTATCCAGGTAAAAAACAGCAGCTTATACACCGGAAAATGCGGTAATTGTAGTGGTAATGATAAGTTCGCTTGCTGGTTGCTAGTTGACAGTGGCTGTTTGCCAATAGAGAGGGAAAGAGTAATGAATACACGGCGCTGACTAGAATGGAAGAAAGGATAAAGGTGACATCGTCTTCGCTCGGCATAGGAATAGAACGGAGTGGTGACATTTAGTAGAGATGACCCGGAAGTTGTTCTTCTTAAATTACTATCACAAACAGGAGTAGCTTTCTTCAACAGAATACACGTCGTTGGTTGGGTAAAATTATCTAAATACGACTTTAACACGAAATAACTTCTAAAATACAAACTTTTGTCAAAAATGTTCAAAGTAAACCGTGTTCTGCGTGAGAGATTCCGCCAGTATGCGATGTTTCAAACTGTTTAGTTAAAAAAAATTCATCAAAAAATCTGTGAGCTAAACTGAACAGATCCAATAACGATCAAATTAAGTGGTAAGCATGGAAAAACAGTATAGGTAATGATTACAATAGATATAAAATTATATAAATATAATTATAATTAGGGGTATAGAGAGCTACCACGATGCTAAATATAGCAGTCAAACCTGACTCTAAAACCACACCAAGTATTCATATTTTATGAAAACATGATGTGGTTTTAGAGTCAGTTTTGAAAGCTATATTTAGCATGGCGGTACCTCTCCAGTATCCTTAATTATAATTATATTTATATAATTATCTCTCTCTCTCTTTCTCTCTCTCTCTTTCTCTCTCTCTCTCTCTCTCTCTCTCTCTCTCTCTCTCT
>NC_068982.1:112584071-112586669 GCF_001194135.2 Octopus bimaculoides
TATATATATATATATATATATATATATATGTATGTATGTATGTATGTATATATAGAAACACACGCAGATATAGTGAGAGGAGAAAGAAATGAAGTGTGAGGTTATGTGTACGTACGTGCGTGAGTGTCTCTGCGCTTGCGCGGCGTTCGTGTGTTTGTGTAGGTGGTTGTGATTGAGAATAAGAGTGTCATAACGTACTACGAAACCACTTAAAATATTTATTTCATACTAAAAGCAAGAAGATGTTTGCAGACCACTTGCTGATTTCATTTACGCCATTGGGCAGGAGCCACTTGACAAATGAATGTACTTTGGCAGTCGACCGGATGCTGATTCTAATATAAATAAGAAGTATCCATTTCATCACGCATGTGCTATAGGTGGGTAATTTCAGGAAACTGTCAACCGAGCAATGATTGATCTATGAAATGTCCTTGAACTTTGCTAATTTCTGATAATATATTTGCAGTATTTGATTCCGCTGTGTGGAGATAGCAATGAAATTCATTCCATGTATTGTTGGTTTCATTTAATTTTTTGATGTAATAATCATGCCTGTGTGGTAAAGACATTCCCTTCGCGACTATGCGGTTTCGGGTTCAGTCCCACTGCATAGCACCTTCGGCGAGTGTCGTATGTTTGTATGTATGTATGTACGTATGTATGCGTGTGCGCACACGTGTGTGTGTGCATTTATATTGGTTTGTTTACGCTTCCCTAACATTGCCGTTTAGCAAATGAAGGGGATAGAATAAATTCCAAATTAAAATAAATACTAGTGTCGATTTGTTTTACTAACTGTACAAGGCCATGATCAAGCATAATCGCAGTCTAATGACTGAATAACTATATCAACCGCTCCCAACTTTTTTTCATAAATAAGACCCCTTTTAGTTAAAGAATTCTCCACGTTCAGTAGATTTTTGAAAGTTTAGTTCATTCATTACATCTATTATGCAATCTAACAACAATCTTATTTTTGCAGTTTCAAATACCTATTGAAAAATAACTGTAGACAGAAATAGAAATAGACTGATCTCTGTCAATTTTGACGATGCTGATTCAGTTCTTTGATCCTCTGAATTACGTGTTCATTGAATTAGTTTGTAAGTGGCAAAGCATTTTACAGTCATGTAAGCCATTTCACAATTCTGATGCATGTTCAATGCGAAATAGTGTGTGACAAGAGTGTGTCTTTAAATTACAAGTACAATCAGTCCGTCGGGTTTCTATCAGCTTTCATTGATCCAATTTCACCCATATAGGTTTGACCCGAGACCGTAAAAGATCAATAGCACTTATTCAAGACTCCACGCAAAGGGATAGAATCCGAGACCGCGTTGTTCTGAAGGCAACTTCTAATCGATTCAGCCTGTAGTAAAGTCTATCAGCACTATCGTTCTTTTACAGGTTTGAAATCTTGTTCTAAGCAGTCGCTCGACCAGCTAAAAGTTATAGGTAGGTATCTCCAAATCACCCCCGGAAATCTTAAAAGATAAATGTTGCAACTGGATAAATTTATCGAGATAGAGAAGACTGGAACGTCTGTGATAATAATTCTGTTGAATCGGTAAGTATCTCGGGCAGAAGACAGCAGCATCAAGCAAAATGTTCCTGGCATGTACCGGAAGACTTTATCTAACGCTAAGTCCCCACAATATGTATGAGTGCAGGTACCCATCGTTGGGGAGCTAATACGGCTTGAAAATAATTATAATGTATTTCTGCTAATAACTTTAGGTGTCTATGTAGTCGCAAGCAGAGACACACACTCCGTCATCCTTTTCAACATTGACTCGATGGTCCTTGCAGGTTGAGACAGCTAGACGGAGAGAAGGCTGAACCAGTAACCGTACGATGTTCATTGACTGCTGAAGTAACTGAAATGAAGTTACTTGCTGAAGGAAATAAGGTTATTCGCAGTCCGATCTCGGAAATGAACTCACAATCTGATGATCAGGAGTTGAACATTATACACTAGTTGATGCGCCTTTATGCAATATCTGTAAATTATAGAAAACAGCAAGATCTCCGGGAATTACATTCTAGAAAACATAATTTAGATAATTTATATTTGAAAATAAAGCGGTGTAGTCATGACTATAGCGTCTTTGATTTGTTTGATTTAGTAGTTTGGAGTTAAATAACTGAACTACTTCAGAGAAATCAGCAAAGATTCACTTGCTTGAAAGCGTAAATTATTCACACATACGATAAATATAATACGTATTGTATATCGTGAAAATATGAAAATGTCAAATCATAGGTTGAAAGTCAGTCAATACAAAATGCCTAAACCTTTGAGACAAACGAAGCTGGTGACGACGTATTGGTTTATCAATATTGTTTTTTTGCCAGCTATTATTTATGCTGGAAGAGATTTACTCGAGAGAAACGTATGGTAATAATGCCAGTTGAATCTTCTATTCATACTGTATTTAATACACATATTGAAATTAATTTATGCATACAGTTAACATTTAGAACGCAAGTACACACAAAAATACGTACATACATATATACACATAAGCGCATATATATATATATATATATATATATATATATATATAGAGAGAGAGAGAGAGAGAGAGAGAGAGA
>NC_068982.1:112586976-112588279 GCF_001194135.2 Octopus bimaculoides
CTCTCTCTCTCTCTCTCTCTCTCTCTCTCTCTCACATACACACACATACTTCATTTACATTTAATGGAATAAAGTGATCCGGCGGTGATGCTTCAGCAGTTTGAGGGAGTATGGAGTTATTTTTAGTGATTTCTACTTTCAAATCCGCTCTGGCCCGGTTTGGAAGATCTTTCAAAACATCAAACCTCATTATAGCCACTTACTTCATACTACTTCAAAATAATCCTGACAAGTTTTATGACTATACCCACTATGATTCTGTCAACTCCCTCATGCCCTTTCCTAACAGACACTATTCCCTAGTATTAGATTTGATAAAAAAACGATTTGATAAACAAAACCAATAAATTAAAACTGAACCAAAATCAGTGACAAACTGTGACCCAAACAAATTTTTTCTTGATATCTTAGAAACTTCTAAGCTGAAGTGACAACAGCATGGACTTTGTCTGCCTTCTTACCCTATTAGAGGATTTAAGTAAAATTATACAAATGTATACGACTGATTAAAAAAATTCCATTTATTTATTTATGCAGCTGAGGATAACCCTGCATTTAAACTGATGTAATGTTTGCATTGTTCAATTGAATGGAGCCGCTTGAAACGGTCGTACTGCATCACCTCTGGACATCCTGTTGCTTATTTTGATTTTATTCACCTTATTTTGAAGTTGTACGGATAATACCGCTCTAGTTTTGGGTGCTTCAACTTAGGTACCTAATTCCTCTGAATCTTAATAATAGTCACTGTATATATGTACACTCTAACGTATATATTCAAAGACTTAAGGAATGCCCTTTACTCAAACAGACGTAACTTATCAATGGCAGTTACCAGCTTCAATTCTGCAAATTGTTCTTAAATAACTCTCAAAGTAAAATTCGCAAGCACATGCATATGCAAATACACATACATACATATGTAATATTAATAAATTCACTTTGATGAACAGTGGCCCGTTGCAACGTATAATTCATAACATGACACTAAGTCCGATGGACTATTGGCCTCAAATTTTGCCACTAGGCAAGCAAGTTCGGAGGTTGAGTAAAGTCAATAACATTGACCCCAGTGCTCGACTGGTACTTATTCTGTCGGCTCGAAAGGATGAAAAGCAAAGTTGAGCGACGAACTACCGCGTAGCAGTTTGCACAGCGTCCTAACGGTTCTGTCAGCTCGCCGCTTTGGGCTTGATAGAATATTTCTAGCTGATTACACAGTTCTTTTTATAGCCTATCCATTACAAATATATAAACTAAAACACTTATGATGAAACATGGAAGTCTCTCATATATATATATA
>NC_068982.1:112588461-112594163 GCF_001194135.2 Octopus bimaculoides
TATACACTTACATATATACATACATATATACATATATGTATATGTGTACACACACACATAGTCTTTTATATATAGATATATTATATATTACATATGGCATATATATATATGTATTTGCGTGTGTGTATGCATACGTGTGTGTATATATATATATATATATACATGTGTGTGTGTGTGTGTGTGTGTGTGTGTGTGTGTGTTGTGTGTGTGTTCTTCTTTGCGGGTATGCATATGCATATGAATATTGGGACGTAGAAATACAATTGAAACAGATGTCAAGATATCACAGCTAATCTGCTTCCTGATTGCTGAAGTTGTCGTCAGCAGTCAGGAAATTTGAAGTTCCAAGTAAACGAGAAACAGACAGCAGTGATGATTGCTGTCTTCAATAGCATAAGAAATAATCCTATCCAAGAGATACGACTAGGGTGATGTGATATCAAATTTGTCACCGATGCTACCAGCCTGGCAGCGATTCATGCATTAACAAATTCCAATCACAATTGCTCCACAGTATCTTTTCTCTGAACTAGCAAACTGTATAACCTGTCCGCCTTGGGCCAATTCACGCGTACATCTGGCAACATTTGTCACTCTTACTCAGTCATATTTCACAAATCACTAACGGATAATTTCGGCTTTTCTTTTTCCCTCTCAAATTCCCTTCTCACCCATGCATACTTGAAAATATTAATCAAAAGACATTTAAAGCAAACAACGATTGTGTTTACTCTTACCATTCTACAAGAGTCTCCATTGTATTAGCAATTGTTTCTCCTTCAATGAATCATTTAACGAATAAACCTTGCTCAAAATTACCACATTCATCTACATATTGGAGAGTGCTGATACCAAATTCCTGTGTAGGTCCAATGTAGATAATCTAAACTCGCTCTGATTGGTTTCTGCGTTTGTTGACCAACAACAAATAGCATGTGCAACACTCTGTCCTATGTATAGCAATTTATCCTATGTTTGACAGTGTATACCATGTACAACAGCCGATTCCATGTACAAAAATCTATATCATGTATCACGACCCATCCTATAATGTAACAACCTACTCTACACCCCAAACTATTGCATGTGTAATAGCCTATTGCATAAAGTCTATCACATATGAAACTCAGCAAGGACAGATCCTGTCCTTGCTGAGTTTCATACGCTCCTTTTATGGATCCAATGAAATTTTATACATACAATATTTAACTCTCTCTGAAGAGAATGAACACCCCATTAAAAAATATTCTGTTTATTACATAACAGATATCTTAATCGTATTTTTTTCCTATACTCTTGACGTTTAACCGTAAAGCATATCCTGCTTTGTGACTTACAATCCAGGGAACAGATTTAAATTGATTGATAGATTATTCAGCAGCCAACTAAAACTTGACCGCCTCTTCTGGTAAATTTACGTTTGTCTAACTCTATATATTATCCTGTTTATGTTTTATGGTTTTGAGCGTTAATTTCCGGTTTCCAATATTACATTTTACAGTGAAGTCCACATCATTTATAAAGCTGCATGCGAAAAAAATAAAGACGGCGCCTGTAGGAGTAAAGCTTGAGAACCAGTGAAACACCCCATGCAGAGGATAAGAACAAAATATACATCATGCACATTTAATTTCCTGTTATTTTACCTTATTGATAATTAACTTTATCAATTACGTATATTTATCGGTGCTTGTGTAGACATGATTCAAGCAATCATTATTCTATTTATTTGTTCAGCCTACCATGAATTAGTCTCGTGTTTATTTGTGTCCATACACATTGTCCTTGACAACTGCTTTTCGTATCACTTCTTAGTTTAACCAATAATAACTTCCGGGATAAAACTTAGAAAATATTTGGAAATAGATTTAATAAGTGGACACTTTACTACCGCACTTTGGAGTGTTCACATATTACTTTAGACTGCTGACATATGCTCTTTATTCACACACATATTACCAGGAATATAGAAAGAAGCATTATGTTCTGATTCGGCAATCAACACTAGTAGAAAGAAAATTACGTGTCTGATAATGCTAAAACTTCAAGCAGCATAGAAGAAATAGATTAATTAGAAAAAATAGTGTAGAGGGCTGTTTATCATTAATTTATTGTAAACCTTTAAATGTCATATAATGAACATCAGACTTGGATGTAAAAAGACGATTGGTATATGTTGATTTTTCGGCATACACCATGGAATAATGTATAAATGTATATAACTTCATAAACAAGTATGAAGTGCTTATAGAAATAAACATAAATAAATACAACATAAGACAATATTTTATGTATTCGTAACATTCCAACATATTTTATTGCAGTGTCTAGAGCAAGTTCACTCACTCATTCACTCATTCACTTACTGTCTGTCTATCTATCCAAATTATATGTATATATATATGTGTGTGTGGGGGGGGGGGAAGTCAAGGTAGAAAATGCTAAAATAATTTTATAAAAAGCATTTCAGTACCGGTTTCGGTCATTGAGACTTTTTCAACTGTGAATATGGAAAACAATTAAATTTTGGAAAAATTAAATGTAAAGTTTTTTAAAAGAATATTTCTATAGTATTCAAATACAAGGGGCATTTCCCTTGTTTCTGCCTGTCTCTGTCACCCTTGTTTACTCATTTAGGTGCGAAGTCATTGAATTCTTGCCAACAGATCTAACAAAAGCATAAAAACACAAAAACAAGCAGGTGTACTGATTAATAGCCCGTCTAGTGCCGTGATCGCTGTGGAGTGACATTCGACTTACGAGAAAAGAATTCAGCTGAAATGCATGTTACGTGCGCATGCGTACATACATACACTTACACACGTACATAATCACTTCAGATTTTCTATACAGTTTAGGACCAGCACTATAGGAAATCTGTAGAGATAAACTTCAAAATGAAAACAGGGCACTGCTAACACAAAATTAAATCATGGAAAAAAGTCATGTATGTGTATGAGTGTATGTATGTACGCATGCGCACGTAACACATGCATTTGAACTGAATTCTTTTCTCGTAAGTCGAATGTCATTCCACATCGATCATAGTACGAGACTGGCTATTAATCAGTACACCTGCTTGTTTTTCGTTTTTATGTTTTTGTTCGATCTGTTGGCGTTTTTTTTTATTTTGCCTCTTGAATTACTGAATATTGTTTGGTATTTCTTTCTTCCGTTTTTATTAGAATGCGCTGTTTATTTATTTGGTCGCCTTGTACCTTCGTACTAATAGATTGGAGGCTTTTCATGGTTGTGCTGTTTTTTTTTTAATGGTTTATTAAACTTTTGCTTAAATACATTTGTTTTTCTGAAAATTATGACTTCAGGATGTGGGTCATATTTCCTGATTATCAAATTCATTGTTTTCATAAAAATTGTTGCCGTTTTATAGACTGCTTTTCTTGTTTTTCCAATACTTACGTTGTACAAAAAGGATTTTTATTATGTTATTCTGGTCATGCTTCTTGTTTTCATTTTGTTTTTGCTATGGTCTAGTGATTTTCTTTCTTACGGTTCGTTAGCCATATGTCTATGTTATGGAAAAGTGGTTTGAGTGGATAGGAAGGGACATACATGTGATTTAATTATGTTTGTAAAAGTAATTGACTATGAATACGTGTGTGACTGTATGTATATCGTTTTGCGAAGTACATTTGCATTAGCAGATTGCGGCCCGATCTCTGTAAATGCTTGATGGTCTGTATGCTGATTTTATTGGAATGTCCCTTGTTTTACAACTCAGCTGGTGTAAATGACTCCATCAGTTGTTTACCTATTTGAAGACCAGACCATTCGTTGACGATTTATTTCTTTTGATGCTTGCAGTATGAGAATCTCAAGTTCAGCAACATATGTTTTGTGTGATTACATCATATTTTGCTGCGATGAATCGAAAATGTAAGGAGGTGCATAGCCTGTTGTTTCAAATTTGATTCTCGCCTTTATGCTATTTTTTATTGCTCCTACAATGCCCAACAAGATCATTGCATTTCTCCTGCTAATGTTCGAACTGAGTATAGGCCATGCGTTGCACATATCTAGTTTAAAAGTGTTGCATTGGTCAAAATGATATAGCTTATTCTTTTCTCTCTCTCTCTCTCTCTCTCTCTCATATTTACGCTTCATGAATCACTGATTGTTTGTAGTTATACACTCATATAATGTTCAAAATTTGGCTTGTTTCTTGCATATTATTCTTGAGGTTATTTTCTGTGAAAGAAGTTGTTGATTTATGTTATAAAACGCTGCTTCACTAGAGTGTGGGTCGTGTACTGTAAGAATTTATCAGTTGTATATGATTTCTGATTCTGGTACAACGCCACATTTGTAGCTTCATAAGCTCTCCCAGTCAAGCTGATATAGATTATTTTTCGATCTATTTTATAATAGTATTATTTTTTTCTCTAATATCTTTTCGAATTTTCTCTTTTGTGATGCTGGTACAGGGTTACGTTTCATCGTTACATGCATTTATGTTATTGCTTCCAGTAGGTTACAATCACGAAACTTGAACAAAGAACCAAATAGACCGGCCAGTTTGTTCAGAGGTTCTAGTAATTCTACTATCTATATTCATCTATATTCATTCTACTATCTATATTCATTGTGACATGCATGATTATTGAAGGATAATATGAACACAAGTCTGTTGTTCTCATAAGTTTTTACGTTTCGTCATACCCGTTAGAGATAAATTATGAATGTTACATCCATATCTAGTCCGTCTTCTTCTTATCAGTCTTGTCCTTTTAAACCGTTACGAGTAATTCGATGGATATTTGACTGCTATTTCTATCAGTTCGGGACATCATTGTTAAAGGTTTTAGTCGATTTGAAATTTAAAATACTTGACCAGCTATATAGTGAATCGCGACTAAGAAAATGCAAATTTATACACTGCAGGAATTCACGTCATACTCCAATAGACACAGCTTAATCTCACGTGGTATTTTATCTGGTATTGAACTATGTTTGCCATTCACTGCACTCAGAGTTTGTTGTGTAGTTAACCATAAATTTTGCCGTTCTGTTCCAACACGCGTATGTAGTCATTTTTGACTTTGTTTCAAACTTTCATTCTTTTTAACAGTATTTCATTGTGTTAAAAATGAACAAGACGAGCATAGCATACGAGAATACCTTGCAAACAACGTGGAAATTTCAACGTACTTATTTCAGAAATGTCACGGAGGCACATATGTAAAAACGAATCACATACAGAGTTTCAGTGGTTCAGGACGTAGTCAGTCCGTCTCTTTATTTAGACTTGGTCAACATGAAAGACAATGGTACCTAATATTCCTTACGCAAAGTCTGTTGTGTTGGATTTGTCGAACTTGATTGCCATATTTAAGGAGCGCAGCTAACTGTAAAGAAGCTGACATATTAGATCGACATATCTCTTGCGGATATTAAGGGAAATAATTGGTAGTTATTGATAATTGATAAATTAATATTGACGTATTCGAGCAGATATAAAGGAATTTATATTAAATTTAAAAAAAGCGTAAGCTATTATAAACGATTGTAAAAATAAATACCTGTTTCTGAACGTGCTTCAGTGAAAATACACATAATGTACATGGAAGGAATACATGCGAATGCGTTCTCTTTCAAGATATTAAATTACATATATTCAAATGAATAACGTATGCAGACACAAATATGCACATATATAAGCGCGTATATATATATATATATAT
>NC_068982.1:112595189-112596090 GCF_001194135.2 Octopus bimaculoides
TGTGTGTGTGTGTGTGTGTGTGTGTGTGTGTGTGTGTGTGTGTGTGTGTGTGTGTGTGTGTGTATGTGTGTATGTATGTATGTATGTATGTATGTATGTAGATGCTTATATGTGATTGTACCTCTTTGAATACACATGTGGATCAAAACAGAAAATATTCGAGAAGACCACCCTATCATTGTACTTGTTTAAACCGATCGGAGGAAGAACAACGCATGTTTATACAAGTATGCATACATATGTGTGTGTGTGCATATGCGTGTATGCATGTATGTACATCAACAAAGTCACTTTATGTATTTATATAAACATCTCACGAACACACACACACACACACAAGCGCGCGTCCGCTTATATATCTATATATGTATGGGTGTGAATCGGCGCAAGTATGCATAAAATTAAGCAGCTTCGAATTTGACTCGAAAATCAAATCAATGAAGATCACAAGTTTGTTATGTAAATTCACATTTAAATATGTTTCTCAATTTGCTCATCAATAGATAAATGTACGTATATTGACAAGTGCTTGTATGAGTATGTCAATGGTGCAACGATGAATTTCTTAGTTTGTGATGTGTGTATGAGTCTGTATATAAATGATAATTTAATAAGCATTATGCAATAATACAAAAAGTTATATCTACATACATACATACATACATACATACATACATACATATATACATCCATCTATACATACATACATATATACATCCATCTATACATACATTCATATATGCATGTAGTAAGAAGCTTGCTTCCCAACCAAAAGTATCTGGGTTCCCACAAGTGGCACAGTGGTAAAATGTCTTCTACTGTCATCGTAAATGCATAATTATATATGTATGCTTACGTATACACACACACACACACACACACACACACACACACACACACA
>NC_068982.1:112596152-112597234 GCF_001194135.2 Octopus bimaculoides
ATATATATATATATATATATATATATATATATATATATATAGATAGATATGTGCATACAAAATGATGATACATATATTCGTGTATGTATATATACACATGTAGGTACATGAATATGCATATATTTCTCTCACTCTCTTCCTTATACATACATACATACATACATACAAACATGCATACATACATACATACATACATATATACATACATAGATTTGGTAAGAAACTTGCTTCCCAACCACAAGGTTCCGGGTTCCCACTGCGTCTATGAACGTGTATAAGCACAGGTAAGCACAATGCACATGCTTACTTGTACGAAAGTGATGATTCTTCTTGTCGCTACTTCACATTTATCGCTGGATACATTCCGTTCTTCAGACAACAATCGAATTGACTGCAGAACTAGTATAATATTGAAAAATTAAACTACGGATAGATTTTATGATTGGAAAGATTGTGAATAAATTCGCCGTGTATGTAAACACGTGTGAAAACAAGGTTCAATGCATATGACTATTTAATTTTATAAACGCTTGCAGCGAATGGAATTATATCAAAGTGAATACAATCAGTGCCAGTTAGTCGTAATGATTTTTTTATGACTCGCCTCGATTTCAAATAACTGAATAAGTTTAGATGTATATGTTTTATGCGTAAACACAGATTATTTCTTGTCCTCTAATCAATGTAGATCTGTATGTCCTTGTATATGAATGGGACAGTGTATATACGTATGTTTGTTAATCATTTAACTTATATTTCATTGAGATTGCAGAGACCCTCACATATACACATATATAATATATTTATACACACACTCATATATATGTATGTATGTATATAAATATATAAATAAATTTAAAGATATAGATATGTGTACATACATATATGTATATAAAAATGTACATGTACCTAACATCCATCTCTCTCTCTCTTTCCATTTCTCTTTCTCTTTGTCTCTCACTCTTTCTCTTTCTCTCTCTCTCTCTCTCTCTCTCTCTCTCTCTCTCTCTATATATATATATATATATATATATATATATATATGTGTGTATATGTATATATATATATATATATATATATAT
>NC_068982.1:112597620-112598364 GCF_001194135.2 Octopus bimaculoides
GAAATAATTTGCCTGAACATTTTTCTTTCATGAATGCAAAAACTATTTTATTGGTCTTAAAATCGATATGCAAATGACTGTTGTGGTTTTAGAAATGATTGATTCGATTTCTTTTCATGAGATGAGAAACTTTTTCAAATATAGACCGTTCTGCTCCATCGATTATACAGAAGGAATCAAAAAAAGTCTCTTTTTTTTTTTCTAAACTGAGATTTCATATGCCTATAAATTTTTGCATAGAGGAGCATGCAGCTACATACAATCCACATGCAAACATACAGACATGAACACGCACATAGATGATTTTAGGCACACACATCCATACACAAATACTTATATTTAAATGCATAATTATATATGCATACATATATATAGATATGTGCATACAAAATGATGATACATATATTCGTGTATATATATGTATGTATATACATACATGTAGGTGCATAAATATACATTTATGTCTCTCCCTCTCTTCCTTTATTCGTCTTTCGCTCACTATTCGTTCTCTCTCTCTCTCTCTCTCTCTCTCTCTCTCTCTCCCTCTATCAGTCTATCTACTTATATATATATATATATATATTTATTTATTTATATATATGCACATACACACACATCCACGCACGCACACATACACACACAAAGAAATAGATTTGTATGCATACGCATATACACATACATACATCTATAAATATATATATATATATACATATATACATACAAAAATATATATATATATATATA
>NC_068982.1:112598374-112609820 GCF_001194135.2 Octopus bimaculoides
TATATATATATATATATATTCTACAAATGTTAGATTTTGTGTGCTTTCCTGCTTGTTTCCAATTTGGAGGTGTGTATTTCTGTGAGTTCTTTTCCATTTTTTTTGTGTGTTTTTTTTAATTTTTTTATAAATGTATGTATGTGTGCGGATGATGGAACTGCTTACCGGGTACAGCGGTTAAGTGTTCAGTATTAGATCGTTCAAAATAGAACTTCTGTAAATGCACAATAATGAGATGGAGAATAATACATTAAAGGAATCATAGTCCTTATACAACCACATATGTGTAATGTACGTACGTACGTACGGACGTATGTATGTATGTATGTATGTATTATTATGTATACATGTATGTGTTTGTGTGTATATATATACACATATAAATATATATAGGTATACGCACGCACAAATATATATGTATAGATAAAAATAGAGATAGAGAAAGAAAGAGAGAGAAAGATAGTGAGATAGATATTGATATAGATGTACATGCGCATATATAATAATATATGCGCGCCTGTGTGTATATGATGTGTGTTTTATTAAAGCATATAAATGTGAGTATATATATATATAAGCATTTATGCGTATACATTCATATATATATATATATGTATGCATATATATATATATATATATATATATATATATATGTATATATATACATACACATACATACATATATATATATATCTATATATATATATATATATATATATATACATATATACAAACAAATATATATATACATGCATACACACACGCACACACACAGATACATGCACACACACGCACTCCCCTCCCCACACGTTGATATCGCAGCAGCCTCGTTAAAATAATGAGTCCGTGACGCCAAGGGAAATAACTTTGAGGAAAGAGACTTTATAGTCATAGTCGTGATGTTGTCTTTGATGGTGTTGATGGTCGTTAATTAGATATGGAGTGAGATTGAGCGATATAAATTGAGTAGTGCTCATTTGTTTTCATCGTTGTTTTGTTGGTTACTTGTGTTAGCGGTATCCATTATAATTTCCAATATTATATATATATATATATATATATATATATATAAATTTTTTGCTATTTTTAATCTATTGCATAAAAATTGCAATATACATTTCAAAGTGTCTTGTACAGCAATGACTTCAAATTCCCAAATTATTGTAGTTTTACTGAATCGCAACTACACATCTATTAAGCTGAAGTTCCAACTTTTTTATTTTTATTTACTCCACATTGAATCAGACGGCTGGGATAACACTTTGAACACACCCTACTAATTACTGCTTGTCCTAACTGTCTACTTTGCAAAATGCAGTTGTGAGGCGAAAGCAATTCAGAAGGTCACCATGCAATAAAATGTTGTTAAACTAGGCAAAAACGCTACAGAGACATATGAAATGGTGCACACTGCTTATGAATTAACTTTCGAGTATCGGACGTCTGTTTCTGGATGACACAAGCGGTTCAAGGACGGCCTGGCTAAAAAAAGTGATGCGAGCAATCTCAACCCTTAAAAACTTTCACTTGTTATAGAAACAACGAGCATGAATCAGAATATTTCTGATGACCATAGAAGTGAAAATAAGCCATCTCAGGATAGCATAACGGATGCTTGTCAAAGCCGGAAGGAAATCCGGATGTTGAAGAACCAGATCTTCTACACCAAAACTCTCATTACAATTGCAACATGGAATGTATAGGCATTATACCAAAGTGGAAAGATAAGTCAAGTGATTCGAGAAGTGCAGAATTACCATTTGGACATTATTGGCATTCGCAGGGATGCGTTTGGAAGGTTAATTAGTCGTATTATATTAAATGAAATTAAGATACTGTATTCAGGTATGAAGGATCAGAATATGTATGGAGTTGGCATTATTTTGAACTGGTTGGCTGCAAGCCGATAAACGAGCAGATTATAACACGGCACTTTCAAATCAGACACTGGATATTTGCTCTAGTTCAGGAGTGTGTACCAACTGAAATTAAAGATGCCGGAGACAATAAGCAAGATAACTTCTATGACCACCTCCAGAGGTTGCTTAATGAAATATTGAATTATGACCTCAAAATAATAGGACATCCCCAGACTACATCTGCATTACCAAACGCTGGTGATCATCGATGTTGAACGCTCGTAGTTACAGAGGTACAGAGATTGGATCGGACCACAACCTTGTCGGAAAACAACAAAAGTGATCATTGAAAACAAGCCGTTTGAGATGGTATAACTCAAAGACTTCTAAACACAGCAACGCCATCAGGTCGAAGTGAACAACAGATTTGAAGCACTGTGTCATACTAACGATATTGATGAGCAGCGGAAGCTGTTTCAAAAGGTTGTAACAGATAGTGCAAAGTCACCTTAGGCAGAACTGATCGAGAAGTGGAGAAAATGTGCAGAAGAGATAAACAGCAGTGTCTAGAAAACAAAGGTATGGTAGCTCTAGAAACTGCAAACAGAAATGACTCGTAACGTCTATATAAATTGTGCGCGAGATAACAAGTGTAAGGAGTAATTCCAGTGTGATGATCAAGGCTAAGGATGATACAATGCTTACAACGGAAGAGAAACACGTAATGCGCAAGAAAAAGTACTTTCGTGAAGCTTCCAGTCAGCCAATTCCAGCAACTACCTGTGAAGTAGGCAACGAAACAATGATGAATGAACTAAAGATCAGCATGGTTTATATAACAGCAGAGTGGACAAGGCAAATTCAATTTGAATAACAATAAAGCAGCTGAGATATCAACCGCACATTTAAAGCATGGCCAGGAAGCAGTTGTACAATATCTGACACATTTGTTCAACCTTGACTGGAGGCTTGGAATAGTGAACCCATTAGTTTCAAAAATGTTATCTGGTGGACTGTAACATCTAGTGTGGAATTACACTTTTATCCCTGCTTGGTAAAGTTCTTTGTATTGCCCTCTTGAATACATTAAAGAAGGAGCTTGATGTTGTGTTGAGTGAGGAGCAGGCAGGTTTTGGAGTGACTGGTCCTGCATGGAACAGATCTCTGTGTTGCGGAACATAATAAAGCAAATCAGACAACATAGAGTATAGCTCCGTATTAACTTTTTCGAGTTTAAGAAAGTATTTGATGGTGTTCACCGAGATACACTATGAAATATCTTGAGAATTTATGGGGTCCCGAGCAGATATATCGATGCCTTTAAGTTTCTCGTTAGAAATGCCCTGTGTTGCATGAAAACATAGTGGAATCAGCGATAATCTTGAATTTGCTACCGAAGTGAGACAGTGTTGCATCGCGTCGCCTTTTTGTTCTTGATAGTGATTGACTTGATCATGCAGAAAGTAATGGACTGCACTAATTTTGGCATAACGTGGGGACTGGACAGACTAATTTGGATTTTGATGACGACTCAGCATTACTAATTTACACTAGAGATACGCTACAGGCCGTGACAGATAGCCTGTTTAGCTTGGGGCAAAAGCAGGGCTTTGGATTAGTGCTGAAAAGACCAAAGCCATGTCAATTGGTGGCGTCCAAGCACAAATAATCAATCTCGGACAAGATGAAATCGAATATGTCGATAAATTTCCTGTGTGGTGTTGAGGGATGGTGATTTGTTGATATTGACCATGCCTCGATAGTCGTGATCACTCGTAGTGTGAGAAAGCTAAATTCAGAAAACATTTGTAACACATCATTATTAGTGAGCATAAGAACATTGAGCCGGAATAATTTCTTCTTGAGAGCAAGCTACACTTAGCAGCCTAAGATCACAAGGATACTTCTATGAATTTGTGCCATTTTCATTGATCTAAAAATCTACAGCTGTTTGGTACAATGCGTGGCATGCATGTTCGTACAGACATGTAAATTAAATTATTATAAACTGAAATTAGTATTGCATGATGAAGGCTGCGAAACAGCTGTAATATTAAGGATAACAAGTGGGGAAGTAAACATAATCACTTCTCATATCTCTTGACATTTTATGGTTTGTATAGTCCTCATGAAATAATTCAATCGAATTCACTTGAATAGAAATCAGCATTATAATCCTCCATATTGGAATACCAAGTGGTATGATAGACGAATTCACTAGAGTAACTTTCTGTGATAGCCGCAAGATTCCATGAATCCATATATTGCACAACAAAGTTTGTCATATATATGTATAGCTTCACGTATATATACATATACGAATACATGCATAAATGTTTTTGGTATAATTCACGCGATATATTTCATGTGATGTTGACTTTGATAGATTTCTATATTGAATTATAACGCTGTCAACAAGAGATTTTTCATTCCAATTCTATATTATATACAGTAAAATGGATGCAATCATTCCTTGTCAGTAGACAAGAAATTGTCACATTTGTATATTGGATGTAACAGTTTGAATCGTGAAGTTTACAACTTTTCTTTTTACATTGAAATTTATATATTTCGTTGCTTATTTGAAGTATGTGTTGTAGTTGACTAGATTGCGATGTGATAGTAAGTTTTGTATTTCATTCTATTTTTTCATTCATTGTATATATTTTAACTCCAAAGGAGGCGACAATTGAAACACCTTTGCCTGTTGTATGAAGACAATAACGTGCTTAAGAATGAAATTTAATCAGGTTTCGTCACTGCACTAGATATTCAAACATTTTATATTTCTCGATATATGGCAATGTGTGAAAGTGAAAGCTGATTTAGCTGCGAACTTTATTTTCTTTTAAATATATATTGTGACGAGCTTTCAAATGAAAAGAGCAGACGATATATACGTGATCACTTTTCTCGAGGAGACGATGGCAGTCCAAGAGGAGAATAACTCCAAGGACATACGCCAATGTCATGTTAATACAAAACAAGAAACAGAAAGAAAAAGAAAAAAATAGTAAATGAAGAAATGATTCAATGGAGCTGAAATAATTAACCAAACTTCGAACATAGACTTTGTTAATCTGTAACCGATGCTAAATTTGATAACTTCTGGCAAAACAATGAGGTTTAACAGAAGGTGGTAAATTCTGTCGTTTTAGATCACCCACCACCACTACTACATCTGTTACAACCTACAACGGACCACATTTCACATCTCGCCTATTTCATCTTCACAAGAGCCATAATGCAGAAGCACCTACATGGTTACTCAACGTGCTAAAGATCTCTATTTTGGAGGAAATGATAATTTTTTTCCTCCTACAGCAACTAGTCAGTTTATAATTCCGTTTTTGATTAGTTTTTTTTAAAACAAGTTATGTTAATGCTGCCGCCTGTGGAGCTGCTGTTAGAAATTAGGGACTTTGCTAATGCTAGGAGCCTTTTAGTTACTTGTAGGTTTTAATCTGTTGCTGAATCTCTTGCTAGTTACATCAAGCTGTGCTTGAGCTGTAATAGTTCTCTCTTCTGTTCCTATAAGGAATTTTCGTGCATTAAATAACTGCTTCATATTCCTTCCCAGTGTGCTTGACATACAGTTTATGTTGATATATCATCCTGCATTATGTTTCTTTTTTCTTAACGCTCATGTACGATCTTTTGGTTATTATGTAAATATTTAGTTCTAGAAGCAACTCCTGCATAATTTTGTAGATGTCATCTGTTTAAGCTTCCCTTTTGCTTTTAAGTTAGTTGTTTACATTTTTCTTGCTCATGATAGATACCATGTTTTCCATTTCTATTAATAAGGATAAACATTTTCTGTTTTTTCTTTATTGAAGAATATTTTTAATAAATTTTGTCTATGAATGGGTAGTTTATATCAAGACCAATTTCTCTCGATACCACGCTTGTTACGAAATTGATTACATCTTTAAATATGTTGATATCTGAGTAGTTTACTTTCTTGTCAAAAACTTACATTTCTCCATGTTCATCAAGTTTTTCGAATTCTATCATATTTTGTTTATTTTTTCTGCTAGGTAGTTCTCTTTGCTAATTCTCATTGATCTGCTGTGATAAGTAGTTTTTAAATTGTGCTTGTTATTACGTATAGCGACAAGGGCGGTAGATTTGGTTAGTGTAACCATGATAACTTCTATATTCTTCATAATCATTTTGGATTCTAATTGCTTTGTTCTTTTGTTTGTTATTGATTTGTTATAACGTTTTGTTTTTCTCTGGTGTGCCCAGTACTATTTTCACCGTGTTTTGAGGCCACATTTTCGTGCAGTTGTCTCTTATGATGCTCTATTTCTTTTGTCCTTATATGTGATTTGTATGTGGCGGGTGGGGGTGGGAGTTCTTTTATGTTTTTCGTGATCCGTCATATTTTTGTTATCAGTTGACAGTTTTGTTTCATAATATATATATGACTTTTCTGTTTTCAGTTTTCTTGCTTGTTGTTATTGCTTATACTAAGTCTACGTGCACTCACAAATATATTTGCATTGATATTTTTCTTAGCTTTGTTTTCTCCAAACATTTCTTTTATATTGTGTAAATATGCTGGACATATTGGAGATACGTAATAGGAGTGTATCACTTCAAAGCACTGCTCAAAGTTCTAAGTCCTTTTTTTAAATGTTGTTTATTTGATATGCTTGCAGTACTTTTGTTTAGAGAGAACCGGTCCTGAGCTACGTGTTACGTTACTTATGTATCTTGATTGCTACAAACTTACGTAACGAAAATCATTATTCACCCTGTCTTGCTGGACATGCCTATGTTTGCCTGATTTATAAAATATTCTCATGATTTGGAGCAAATTTTATGGCTTTTAAAGAAAGTTTATCTGCATCATCGTCATCACCATTTGTACTATCACTTTCATATTAGAGTTCTTTTAAACGTAGAAATATTTAAGAAAAATCACAGAATAGATCAATGCAAGTTACTTAAAGAAATTAAATTGATGAATCAATGTAATGCATTAAAAGATCTTATACTAACTAAACAAATAACCTAGCACGAATGTATTATAATTGAAAAACGATTACCTGAAATACGAAAGGATACATGAATCTGTATTTTCTAATGAATCTGGTAAGACAGCATGATAAATTTTGAGATTTATTATTGTGTATAACTGAAATCCAAGAGCCTGTTCTAACTAAATGATATTAGGTTTGAAGAGAAGAGTAGAAAAGGAAATACATTCAAGAAAATTGAAAATCCTTGCGTATGTAAGAACACCAGGCTACTAGAGAATGAGGCTTACGGATATATGTAAAACGTTCTGAAAATACATAATTTCAGGAACTTCTCACGTAGCTTTAAAAGTTCATTAAAAGATGTGTAAACGGTAGCTTAAAGGCATCTTTATACCACTAGTTTATTCCCGAAGGAAAAAGTGTTGGTTTTATAATAGCACTTTAAAAACATGTCTCTAGAGTTAAGACTTTTAGATATGAAACTAAAGAAAATTGAAATGACAAAGGCAAGCAAGAAGTATGTTTAATAGAGAAAGGATTTTACAAATTTAGTTAATATTGGAGCTACATAGAAATTGCTTTTCTCACTATCCGGAAGAGAAGGACGGTTATTCTGCAGAACATTGTCAAGCACAGTTATTGTCGTCTATATTTGAAATAATGTATTATAAATGTCTTGGAAGCGAAACAAATATTTACTTATCTCCGCTACATTTAGGATTTTTAAAAATACTTTGTTATTATTTAGAGTAAGATAGGCGTTGCTTATAATACTTTCAGGTCCTCTGAGACTGGTGATATTAATGCTCCGCTTGAATAAGTATGAGAAAAATACAGGAGGAGAGTAAAATAAGTGTCTGCTATAAATACTAGCAATAGAGTAAGCCGCGCCGAAACAACTCAGATACTAGGTGTTTGTATTGTTAAAATGAGCAGCGTATTGAGTCTACTTACAATATTAAGATATATGGCTAATCAAAGGCTTAGTAAATATCGAAAAGTGTTTTATTCTTCACACACCGTATATAATTCCAGTTCTCTTTATTTATGCATAGTTCTTTAAATCACTTAAAGTATTTAATGATTTTCTTAATCTTACCAACATTCGAAATAAGCAACCTCATTTCAACAATTCCTGCTCGACTTCAGAAGTTTGTTTCATTATTCCTATTGCTTTCTCACTAGCACCGCTTGTAGTTAGATTGAAGTAGTGTTTCAGAAAGATGGAAACTAAAACCGCTTCTTGTTTACACCAAACAGGATATTACATTGTTTCTTCTTCTTATATTTCATAAAGATTTTATGAAGATTTCCACGAAGAAAATAAGATTAATTTAATAGAAAGTCAACTCATTTTACTGGGAAAGAAAAGGAGAACGAGATAGCATACAAATACTGTAATGTAGCGATCAATCGAAGATATGAAAGGCATATGGAATATAGAAGACAACGCAATATTGTCGAGTTTATCACAGGTCGGAAGTAAGGCAAACACACATTTATGTATACACACACATATTGAAAACCCGTATGTATATATAATACAGACATATATTTATATAAAACACATATATACATGTAATATAATATATGTATATAAACACGCACACATATAAATATATACACACACATATATACATATATTTATACATACATGCATATATATATATATATATATATATATATATATATATATATATATATATATATATATATATATATACTCATATATATTCATACATACACATACATACACACACACACACACACACACACATATAAATATATATATATATATATCATGTGCAATAACAATGGCTATTTATGCGTGTACCGGAAGATGTGGAGGAGCGTCTGTATGCTCATGCTAATTTGTTTTTAAAACGTGTGTCTCTGACGTTCCCAAAGCTCTTTTGATCATTCTCAATTGTTCGGTTACATGGTTATCTTCCATTTAGTGAGGTAGCCATCTCAAGTCACTTCATCTGTTTCTTTCATTTTCAGTGTTTTCCTCTGAAACGACTAGCGCTTCTCTAAATGTAATACAATGGACACAGTAACTCAATCTTTTCATCAGGAGCAAACTTCCCAAGCTATATTATCTGTAGCTACTCCTCAAACGTCCTTAAAGTGTTTATCACCTCTTAATTCTCCTTTTGCCCTTTTATCCACGGTTACTTCTATATATGATAACTGGTTAAATAAGACAACCGAATGTATATTATATCCACAAAATCTCTGACACCTCAAGTCTGCTAAAATATTGGTTATTCGAACACTCCTTTTAACAGAAGCTGTATTTCTCCTCTGGCCTCTCTTAAAATACAAACTGAGTACTCCAGCGATAGCTTCTCTCTAACACAAACTTTTTAATTGTAACAGTATAATAATGCTTTCGAAATAAACCAACATTTCTGTGTCTGCAAACCAATGACTTATCTTTCACCCTCTTTCCGACTACAAATATAATCATCGTGCAGTCAAAGCTATGGGATACTCACTTGCAATTCAGTGCCCTCCCCATACTTGAATATGAATATTCCATCTATGTTGCGTATATATTTTCTCTGATACTTCGAAGTAACGGTTTCCTGTCATACTGCTCTGTTAGGCAGATCGTTTACGACAATCCAGCGACATTCTAGCAACTAAGTTGTACACTAGTGTTTAAATATTTTCATTTCCCGCATATCTCAGTTTCTCTTTATTTGGTTGAAATAACACTTGTAGCTTACAAATAAATCATACAGGACTCGTTATATAATCGTCCTTTCAACACATCCTAATCCCCCGCATAGAAACTGAACTCTTTCAGACAGGTTTTTCTTTAACAAACTTGGTTCGGAGCATAGTCATCATATGATACAATAGAGAGATAGTGACTTTGTTTCTTTCACATGCAGAGAGACATACAAATGTGAAACATCAATATATTTGGTGACTTTTAGGATAACCTGATCTATATACTTCCATATCTACATTTCAATTGTGACCAAAAATGCTTCAGAGACTGTCAGTTGTTAACACACCCTAAAGCTTGAATGCAATCTTTATTATAACAATGGTACAGAAAAAATGTTGTTTTTTTTTTAACATCCGCACAAGAATTTTGCTACAACAATCTTCTCTTGAATAAATTTAGAAGATCTCTGCGGGGCTAATCCACTTGCTCGAATTAGAAGCTAAATTCTCCTAAAATCATATTCTACTTTTTTTACTAACGATACATTGGATAATGAAATTTTGCATATTCAATGTTTCTAAAAGTGTAAGTATACACTTTTACGGTTGGAAATCCTTTTTTCTTAAGTGTGCTGGATCACGATTGACTTGGAGATAAACAAAAAAAATAACGACTCCACTTCCAGTCATTCGTACAATAGACAAGGCTGTCTAATAAACTCTAAGAAGCGTGCGTTTTAGCTGTCTAAAATTCCAAGTTGTTCAATGTTTTCCCTAGAAACATTCCCATAAATATACAGATGGATTCAAATAAAAGGCTTCCGCATAGTCTCTGCTTCCTCAGTTTTCACACAAAATGTTTGGATCAACCTGAGTTTTTGAAACATTTTCAAGAATGGTTACAGTAAGCTCGCATTTGCAACATCATAGTTGCGAAGGGAACTTCACCTTTTCGGTAAATTCGGAAAATATACATATATACATACTCTCATATACGAACACGAGTACAAAAATAAATAGGGAATGGGAGAGAGAGAGAGAGAGAGAGAGAGAGCGAGAGAGAGAGAGAGAGAGAGGAGAGAAAGTAAGAGAGAGAGAGAGAGAGAGAGCGAGAAATGGATATTTATGTAATGCTTGTATAAATATTTATGAATTGAGATAATGCATGTATAAGTAATGAGAATAAACACAGATACATAGATTATAAGCAGTGGGAATAAACAGATATATTCATAAATATTTGCATAAATTTTCAAACATATTTCAATAAATTATGCAAATATATTTTCAAATATTTTCCTAAGCTTGTAAAGACTTTGCAGCAACGTTCGAATAAATGAATATACAGCTTATAAAATTCTGATGACACTGTTAATGTTGAGATTGAATAACTACTGAGTGTGTGGTAAAGTTTGCATTGTTCGCATGTTTCCGAGTTGGAAATCAATTCGTAACCACTCTCTCGGTCATGTATCTTTTACTAATTCTTCGAATTGTCCCTAAGATTGCACATCTACTGCTGCTACAACTATTGTTAAGCTGAACGAAAATGCTACACAGCATCTCGCATTCTTGTTACTGCCAACAATCACTCTTGTTCCTGCTCCTAATACCACTGTGTCCCCGGAACAATCAGAAAGAAGAGAAAATCCAGTACCATGGTAATTTTGTAAGAAAATCATGTAAACTTTCAGAAGTGATAAAATGATGGATTAATTTAATTTATTTTATTTACCTTTTATTTAAACATGAGTGAATTGTCTTTCAGAAGCGATTGAAACCGGTGGCACACATTGATAAATTTCTCACAGCATTTTCTTCTTTACATATATACATACACACACACACACACACACACACACACACGCACACACACACACACACACACACACACACATATATATATATATATAT